>NW_015152758.1:13292-15912 GCF_000732505.1 Cyprinodon variegatus | reverse complement strand
AAACGGACCATCTCTGGTACCACAGGACCCCTAGTATCCTCAACATTCCCTAGTAAGAAGCAGAATATTTGATCTTCCCCTTTAGTTTTCAAATGGATGAAGGTCTGAGGAATGCACTTCCTGTTCCATGATGTAAATGTTGCTCAGCTGAATAAAAAGTCTGTCATATTAACAAGAAATTCAGTGCTGTTCTTTAAAGCACCATTTATTAAGTCTTGCAGGGGAGAAGATTCAGTCTCACCAACGTTCCTGCCTGTTCCGGTCACAGAGGATCCCACTGACTACTAAAGGACAGGGAGACATTCTCTCAGACAAAAGGAAATAGCCTCGACTCTGAAGAAATCTAGCCTCAAACATCTAAAACTGGAAAACAGCATCTGAGGCGTCAGTAGAATAATAAACACATGCAGCCTTGTTTAGCAGGTGCTTTGCTGAAGCAAATAATATATTAAACGGAGGCCTTACAGGAATAGAGTGCCAAATATTTTCCTAACCCAGGTGTTAGAGGTCTCAGGCAAACCCATGATCCTATGGGCATACACTTCACAGTATGAGAACCAGAGACTGTCTGGTTCCCGTGGGATGGGAGTCAGTATTAGTAACGATCACGTGATTGGGACGGTACAGGATTAAACATTAACGGGAGCAAACCAATAGTAACTAAAAAAAATGAATGCATTTTGTGGGGTTTCCTGCTAAGGACTTTACCCGGTTGTGTTCTGATCCTCCTGGGATGCAGAGGGAAGTTTAGACCTACCTGGGTCTCTCTGGAGTATCAGTTTTATTTTAGTTTGGCTCATATTAAAGCCATTTAGATCGTTTCAGCTGAGAAACATGTTGTTTTTTTTTGCCTTCTGCTGCCCAGCAGCAGCTTCCACTGCATCGCCTACCGATGCCCGTCAGAGATCTTAGCTTCTGTCAGTGAGCCAACAGGCAGCTGCGTCCCACCATCAGCGTTTAGGGTCAACGTCAAGAGTTACACATGTCCAGGTCATTTAGCATGTACTGATTAATGACAGAGGACTGCTGAACCACATGAACTCATTAGCACTTAAAATATTTAAAAAGAGGAAAAACTCATTTATTCAAAAGGCAAAGACACAAAGTGTAACAAATAAATATTTATTGATTCATAGTTATTGGAAAAACAATCAATCTATTTCTAGTATAGAAAACAGACATTCTGCACGTCCAGAGAGAAGGACAAAGAAAAGGACTCCACACCACAGACACCTAACCCCTCACCACCCGCCGAGTCATCCAACATAAACATGCACCGACCTAAACACCTTTAGGGAGGAAATCAGATGGTTTCGTCCAAATTGTCTTTCCATAGAAAATCTCTTGGACCAATCAGTAAAAGGAGAATGGAAACAGGTAACCTTAAAGCGGAGAAAGAAAACGCCTGCAGGGAGGAATCTGAAGGAGAAATCAAAGGTTTATACCTTTATTTAATGTTCTACACTGGAGAGAAACAGGAAGTCATTTTAATCTAAATGTTAATGGAATCAAATCACTGCCGGTGCAGCGACACTTAAACCAATTTAAATTAATATCAGATAAAAAGTGCCACTACCTGCTGATGGAGAAAATGCAATAATACATTTGCCCTCATTCAATTCTATTCAGTTTATTTCTCTAACTCAAATTCATAAGCATGCTTGTAGCGACAGTGGAGAGGAAAAACTCCCTTTGAACAGGAAGAAACCTCCAGCAGAACCAGGCTCAGTGTGAGGACTGGGACATTAAGTTCTAAAAACTTCAAAAAAAAGTACAGCTAACTGAAACATAATAATTATGCAGTATTTAAAACTGTTAAGTTTGTTTACGTACTTTTCTTCAGGTAATCAGTTTCCTCATTTTTTTTAAGTAAACTCAACTTGTTAGAATTTACAGTGATCAGAATAATCTAACATCATGAAGAAGAAGCACCAGAGCACAACAAAAAGTACAGGTTTAAAATAGCTTTAAAAGACATCTTTCATTTCTCAAATTCAGGTTCTGTCGGGCGTAAACAAAAGTCAAAAAATATTTGTTGGTGATAATCAAGTAATCAGACCCTGATTGGCACCATGTTACATAAAGGCAGCAGCTTTGAGCTCAAGGCCAGTCTGGCTCAGTGTTTTATGGTAAAAACCTTTATTTGTTGTTGATCGCACAAGAAAGAAATTCATTTAAGTGTTAAGACTTCACTATGGTAGGAAAAAAGTTGACCATCTATTCCTGAATCCTCTTCAGAATGTGAGCTATTATTCTGTCTTTATTGCCTAAATGTATTAGCTCAAACCCAACACTGAAAGGTAAAGCAAGTGGCTCAAAGTGAGCCTTATTTAGCTGACAGCAACTCTACCTTAGGCTGAAAGTTACATAATATTCATCTGTTTGTGGGAACTAAATGTATAATGATACGTGAAACCCTCCCAGTTCTTCACGTGAAAAACTCTAGAATAGTTGGAGTGGAATTACTTCATACCAGGAGACCTGAGGAATATGATTATTTCCAGTTAGTTTTTTTTTATTAGCACTAACCAGTTGATTGCATCGACTCATTGACTCTTCAGCAATCATTTTCATTTTCATCAGAACTCTGGCTGCAGCATTTTGGATCAGCTGAAGGCTT
>NW_015152758.1:8562-11277 GCF_000732505.1 Cyprinodon variegatus | reverse complement strand
CTCTGGGCTTATAAACACAGCAGTGGCAGCATGATGCTCTGGGTTTACAGTCCCAGGATTGAATTGTCCATTTATTGCAGAGTCTTGAAGAAGGTCCAACCATAAGCTTGTCTCCTGATGTTTTGGAATGGCCTAGTTAAAGTCTGGACTTAAACCACTCAACATGCTTCCTTCATGCAGTTAAAGGGGTGAACCATAGTTCCTCTGAGGTGCAGAAGTCAGGAATACATCAAATCTTCCTTGATCTCTGAGCACAGAAGCTACACAGCATTAAGCTAAAATCTAATCCTAAGATCTGACAACATTTTCCTCCTAAACACGTTTACTCACTAAGACTGTTGTCGTTTCAAGGGGAAATATCTTTGAAAGTGTGAAAACAAGCTCTAAATCACCCAGGAGTCTTTAGGAGTCCATCGTGTGCCCCCTGGTGGTTGCATGGGGGTATGGCATGGTGGCTCTATAATCTGGTGGAGTCTAATCCACTTCCAATGAGGCTACAGGGAGGTGATCATATTTATTAAGTCCGACATGTCAGAACGTCGGCAAACGGGCCCAACAGGTTCTTGTTAAAGATGCACCTCACCCACACCAGGTAGGTGGTGAAGGGCTTGATGTTCTCAGAGAAGGTGTAGTTCTGCTGAGGAAGGATATAAGGCATGTAGGTGTTTTCTCCCTGCTCCTGGATCCACACCTCGTACTTCACCTCTCTCACCTTTAGGTATTTCAGATTCCAGGGGATCTGCCAGGAAACCGTGAGTTTGGCCTGGTTAGGGGCCTGCACTGACGTCTGACAGTGGGCTTCTCTGACGCGGCCAGGGTGGACTGTGCTGGCCATCTTTGTCTTCTTCAGGTTTGGTTTACTCTTCATGCCGTCTCTGAGGACCTGGAGGAAGGATGGAATGTCTACCAGAGTATCCTGGTAAATCCTGAAAAGCCACTCTGGGTTCCGGCAGCACAGGTGCCTGGGGACGTCCTTACTCTCCAGGATCCGCTGCTGCTCCTCTTTTTCTAAGTGGGCAATGCCCCCTTGCTGCCAGGGTCTGTCTGGGTGGGTGACCGTGTTCTCCTCCATAGAGTTCCTCCAGACAATGTAGTGAAGGTCCATACCTGGAAGGGAGGCCAGGGTCTTATATGGAGTGTACTGCTCTGGGTTCACAGCAAAGGGGAATAGTTCTACTACAGTTGCTCCTCTGGGGAGAAACATTGAGGTGATCAACTGAGCGCCATGCATACTGACCAACATGGAAGCAGCACTGATCACCTGGATGATGCTGGGAAGAGACTGCTCCTCCAGGGACACGGTGACCACCCTCATCTGGAACTCCTGGGCTAAGGCCATTATCAGCTCCGCTTGGTTCAGAATCAACCTTGTTGCTGAGCGACTAAACACAGCGATGTAATCCGCCCTCTCTTCCTCTGGCCGTCCTCCATCCCCCTCTTCCTCCTCCCACCTCGTTATGTTCATTTTCTCCATTAACACTTTGGCAAAATGTCTGATCTCATTTCCTGAAACCAGAATGTTGGCTTTGGGCCCCTGCGGCTGGACGAAGCCATACTGGTACCAGGTGGTCATCTTGGACAATCCAACGTAGGACTTAGTGAAACACAGGAGCTTTCCAAAGTTCCTCAGCTGTTGTTTGAGGAGAGGCTGCTTGCTGCTGAGGAGCCGATAAAGGTCAAAGTGTGGCCCTTCTTCCCAGCCTTCCATGAACACCAGGCGTGCCTCGCTGTCCAGGTCTGAATACTGCTTCATGGTGAAGAAGGCAGGAAGGAGGTCATCGTGGAACACGTGCATGAGGTTATCTGGATTGAACCTGTTCAGGATCAGAGTCACGTCTGGAACAAACACAGGTTTGGCCATGAACTTTAACGTAGCAGCTGGGAGTTCCAGAAAGTTGAAATATTGCGTGTTGTGATCTTCTACTGAGGACAAATCCAGCAGGGCGGGTTGAAAGCGCCTGGATCCAAGATTAGGCAGCATGACAGAGGAGTTGGTGTGGAAAAACACAAACTCCTCCGCCTCCGAGGAGTAGCACAGGTAGTCGAAGCGGCAGATCCGGTCAGTGTGCATCTTTCCGTTGCACACCATGCGGGTGCCATGTTCCTGGAGAGCCTGCAGGGCCAGGTGGTAGTCTATGTGGGCCTGAGAGACCTCCTGTGACTGCTGCGTCATATGCAGCTCCTCCTCTAGTGAGGCCGCATGCTCACACAGCTTGGAGTGCTTCCAAAGGAGAGCCGCGATCACTGACACCAGCAACCCGTTAAGGAGCGCGCCAAAGCCCATCCTGCAGCCTGCCACGGAAGCCCGCATGGATGGTTGCCGAGGCGCCGCGGTCTGTCTGTCGTCAGACCTCCGACGGAGGCAAGGAAGCATGAACTGCAGAGCGAAGACCTAAAGAAGACAGGAGACAAAAGTGATGCAGATAAACAGGTCACACCTCTAAGTCAGCAGCATCCTATCAGCCTTCAACATCTATGGATATAGATCTATTCAGAGCCGGCTCCTGTTTTAATCTAGATGAGAACAGCAGGGACAGTCTATCCTTCAGCAGACCTCCCCCCAGGACATATAGCGGAAGCTTTGTTGTGTTTCCATTTACAATAGAGAGTAAAGTTATTGTTGAATACTTTTAGAAATGTAAATATTGATTTTTTTCTGTTACCGTCAGTCGTAGTGAATGCTATATTTATTTTGTGTCCAACTAAACGGTTTTG
>NW_015152758.1:6637-7821 GCF_000732505.1 Cyprinodon variegatus | reverse complement strand
AGAGAGAGAGGGGTTCAGATAGTTGAAATGTTTGGAAGGAGGATTTGAATAGGTTCTGACTGACTGGACTGACTTGGTTAGTAACTGGACTGGATCGGAACCATGGATTAGGACATGAGAGAGATGGTGTAAGAACGCAGCATGCCAGATACAGGGTGTAGAGATTGGGAGCTGCATGTTTAATTCCTCTCTGGTTCTGATATGACCTATGAGGTACAGATTGATGTGGTGGTTTGAAACTCGAGGACTTTTGTTGGGGTGGAAATGCGTCCCCATTAAGAGCGGTCATGCTGACAGAGGCATTAAATCAGGGGTGTCAAATTGGTTCCAGTAAGGGCCGTGTGGCTGCAGGTTTTCTTTCCAACCAAGCAATAGCACACCAGACTCCAGTCATCTCATCAAGTCATCATGTTCAGATTGGACTCACTTAATGAAATGACTGGAGTCTGATGCTATTGCTTGGTTGGAAAGAAAACCTGCAGCCACACGGCCCTTACTGGAACCAGTTTGACACCCCTCCATTAAACGAATGACATGATGAACCAACACCTTCTTAGAGGAGTCGGAGGCACCACTGGGGTTTTTGTTGTCTTACATGTTTGTCATTGTTTGTGTCTGTATGTTTGTTTGTTTTTTTCTGTTTGTTTACTAACATCCTAGCCTTTATAAAAAATAAAAAAAAGACATGGCACGCATGTTAATTTTGTTTGAATAGCTTTGACTACACTACGGATGGAAATGTTTCAAAATGAACAATGGATTATTTGTTTGAAGAGACATTGGACACTTTGTTTCTTTAGTCGCAGGATGGATTAACCTACAGGGGGCACAGAGACTAACTTTGCTCCTAAACTTCAGAAGGACGGATGTTTGCAGCTGCTGAGATGCCGTGTTGTTTAGAAAGATATTACATCTACCTGTTGATCCCCGTAAAGGAAATCTATTATTCATAGATCTGTATTAATAAACTGGTTTAAAATAAGTTGCCCATAATTTTTCGTTGTGAATAAGAAATCTGGTGTGTCAGTTCACTTATCTTTTTTCATCCGTCTTGTCCAATGATCCCATGACCTCCATCACCCCATCACTGCCAGTGGCCTTTTCTCATCTGAAGCAGTGGGCATCCAGTCATTTCCTTAAAGGAATAGTACACCCAAAACATGATTAGCCTTCATTTTCTACTC
>NW_015152758.1:3064-4554 GCF_000732505.1 Cyprinodon variegatus | reverse complement strand
CATATCATCGGGGGGTGGGGTATTCTTAAATAGACGAATCAAAAAGGATTTAGAGATGTTTTACGGTGTGATAAATTAGACTGGGTTTTTGATAAATAGTTTGGTCAGCTGTTAATTAGCAGAATATTAAAGGGACAACAAGTTGAAACTTTAACATTTGGGAAGGTAAAGTAGCAACACCATTTTAGGAGCAAATGTTTAAAGCAAATAATGATTTCTTTCAATATAAGCAATAACGATATGTCTTCTTTTTGCATCTCGTTGCAGGTGATGAAGCAGACTGAAAATGTTTTGTCATTGTCTCCTTTCCAGCTCCTCTTTCTTTCATATTTTCTTTTTTTCAGTTTTTCCTCTTCTGCTCTATTTACATTGCAGTGTTCATATAAACTGTAAAACTCCCTGCATAATCAGAATAAAATAAATCATATGCATGAAACAAGTGGAGCTATATGGCGATAGCCGTACTGCTACACTGGTGAAAGTAAAATCTGTTGGGCTCTTTATGACATCAAGACAATTATTGTTATCGCCACATCGCCAGACAGGACACTGTAAAAAAAAATAAAAATCAGAAAGGAACTCTGAAAGCTAAATATTCAGAGTAAGGACCTGGTGGACGATAGAAAGTTACAGAAAGAGGTTTTCTGGCTTTGAATTTTGGATGAGGGAAATTAAGGGTTAAATGATCAAAGAGTAATTATTACCTGCCTTTGCAGTAATCAGTGAGTCAGACTTGAGGATCCAGCCATTAACTAGCAGACTTTTAGAGGAAAGAGATCTCATATTAAATAAACCACATTTAATCACTTTAACTTTTTCCCCAATTGGAGTTATTTTTATTTTTATTAGATTATCATGATTTATTCTTTGGGAATATTTGCTAATTTGTCTCAGGTCCAGCAGAACCAGCAGAAGATGGTTTGCTAGTATAATAGTTGTCATGGAGACAATCCCCCCCCCCCTCCAATCCAAAGGCTGATGCTGATTGGACGCTGCCCTGATGAATGGAGCGGAGCTTTTTGCCTGAATGGCTCCAGCATTTAGTCTCCATCCTGGATCATTGCTGTCCCAGGGGACAACATGAGGACAGCCAGCATCTGGACCCTCTCTGTCCCTGCAGCACCCCCGCCATCCCAGTGTCTTACCAGCAGCTCCAGACTGTCCCAGCGGTCAGCTCATTCAGCCATCATTAGAGGAAAACCCGCACCGATGCTCACCGAGGAAACACCGGCTGGTGGGACCCAGAGAGGCCGCCTCACGGAGCCCGCTGCTGGGTCCGACACTCCGGGACACCGACACCGCAGAGCCGTCCGAGGAGAGGGAGGTCTGCCTGCAGCCTCTGCGGCGCTCCACCGGAAGCGGAAGCAGCTGCACCGGAAGCGGTAGCAGCTCGGCTCTACATAAAGTGCGTCACCGCTGGAGCCGCAGGGAATTAAAAGGAGGCGGTCAGACTCAGCGAGCACCGGTGTCATGGACTGGATCCTCCATAG
>NW_015152758.1:0-1252 GCF_000732505.1 Cyprinodon variegatus | reverse complement strand
ATTATATTAAACTGAACTTCCAATTTTCACCACTGTTCGGCGCCATTTCCCTTTTTTTGGACTTGCAATGAATCCTGAGATAATCACCCTGTCAACACACCCATGTGGGGCCCATGCGGGTTGGATGTGGGCCCCATCTGGGCTGCCCAGCTAGGTCCCAGTTATTTTCAGTGGGTGCCACATGTGGGCAGCCCAGATGGGCTGAGGGTGGGTTTCACATGGGCCCCATCTAAAGCCTACATGGGCAACCCAGGTTTCTCCCACATTGGATCTATAGGGGCCCACATGTGGGCTGATGATGGGCCCCTATAGATCCAACACTGTACCCATAAGCCTAACCTTTACAGGCTAATTATTTAATTTAGGTGGGTTCTTATTTTGTTTGCATTACTTTGTCTTTATGTAAAAAACACTGAGCTTTCTCTTGGTAAGAAATGCAGTACATAAATAAAAACACTATGCCATTATTACTGTTTTTATTAGGTCAAATGCAATAATAATTTTTTTACAGATTATATCAGCAACATAAAAAAAACACATTGAACAAAAAAACATTAGCAAATTTTCATCAGCTGAGCTGAGAGTGGAACTAGTGGGAGACAGAGAGAGAAGGAGGGACCTGTCCATTGTCTCCTCTGTCCCTTCATCCAATCAGCCATTTTGAAACTGCCCTCTCCACATCCTTCCTGGTGATCTGGCTGGTTGATGTGTTTTTCTTTAAAGCTCCTGCAGGACACATATGTTATGGTAACTTCATATGTGCAAACATAACTTTCACAATTGTAAAGACAACTATATTAAGGTGATACTTCACCCAAAAATCATATTTTTTATATAAATTACTCAAGGTTCAAACTGTCATTTTGGGTGAAGTATCCCTTTGACATAGTTGTCTTTACATACCTGCAAACATCAGAATGAACTGGAAAAAGCAAAGAATAAAAATGTAATGCTGACTGGCCAAGGCTGTCAGATTTTTTTAATTTCTTTCTCAAATCTGGCTTTATCAAATTGTCCATAAAAATATCAAAAACTAAGGAAAAAATAAAAAATGTAATGTTTTTGATAAGAACAGCAGTTTACTGGAAGATCTGTGAAAGAAAATATTATCTGATACATTTCTGGAGGGAACATTTATGTCCTCAAGGTACGCATATTACTGAACCTTAGAAAGTCCTAAATTACATAAGTTAGATTAAATTAAGCTTCCTAGCGAAAAATAAGTCATACAGTGACAGTCATAGCCAAAAAA
>NW_015152757.1:10058-34629 GCF_000732505.1 Cyprinodon variegatus | reverse complement strand
ATCCTGAAATCTGAAAAATGTCTTTGGTCGTCCAGCTCACGCATCTGTCAAACTGAAACACTATCTTCTCCCTGTTGATCTCTGGATTTATTCAGCGCTCTAACAAACCGTCGCCGTTCACTGGTTTTCCAGCTTCCTGAGCTATCGCTGATAACAGCCAGGAATCCTCTTCCTCCTCACTGTTAACCTGAACCCATTACTACTGACTCAAAAGTATTGTGAAGAAAACAATCAAAATTCAAGTTAACCCAACTTTAAATTATTAAGCGTTCTGAACAAGGAATACAGTTATAATTTTGTGCAACTTAAACTCTCTAAAGTGATCATCATTGCCTTTCTCAAAAGCTTTCAATGCACCAGAGGCGTGCAACGTAATGACGTCAGTGCGTGATAGTGTTGGCAGGAATCAGCCAGGTAAAGTCATATATCTCAAAATAAAGCATTTAAAGTATTAAAAAGAACTCATAATATACAAAATCTTATTGAATATAAAAGGCAGCAGGCAATGTTGAAAAAAACAATTAAAGATGCAAAGAATATATATTGGAGAAAATTTTGTAATTCAGGAGGAAGAGAAACAAAAATAGATAAAATATGGGGAATAGTTACAAGAATGAACAGAATGACAAGAGAGTTTGATTATCCAGTTTTAATAGGTAATGGAATTACAGCAAAGAAGGATGATTATTCTGTCCTGGCTGACAGATAGTGAACAAACGAGAGAGCCAGTAGCTTTGATTGAGGCTGCTTTACTGAATCTTCTCAGTTATTTTTTGTAAAACTGCAATACAAATGAGATATACAGTGTTACAATTTAGATTTAACAGTTCCCATTCTATTGAACACACAAGAAAGAATTGTAAAGAAAAATGCAGCACATTCAACAATACAACAAATAAGAAGCTCAAAAACGAACTGAAATTAGCATCCTGACTAGCCTCATGCTAGTGAGTAGCCTCGCGATTAGCGTTAGCATTGTTAGCAGGGTTTAAACTTAAAAAAGAGCTCCCTCAAACAATCTAAAATAATACAGATGGGTAAGAAACAACAACAAGAACCGACTATGCATATACTCACTGTTGGTTCCGCTCCAAGATTTAGGCAACATAACCTGTGGTGTAGCATGAAGTGCTGTAAGTATGAACACTGGAAAGCCTGGTCATTAGAACTGCAGTAACATAAAAACACCACAAGGGGGCTACTAATAAAACTGACAGGAGCCAGAACAATGATGAGAAAGCAGAAATGTTTTCTCAGACTTTTGTTAAAGTTCATTGATCAGAAAATGTGAGTGAAGGGAGAAAAAAAGAGAAGATAGCATAGCAGAGAATGTAGAGATATTAAGTCAAGATGTTAAGAACAATAAATAATAATAAAAAAAGAACAATAAATTAATTATTGTACCATTTACAAAAGCAGAGCTAAACCGTGCACTAAGGAAAACAAAGAGGACATCTCCAGGAAAATATTAAATATATTATGTAATAATAAGTCAACTTAGTAAACCATCAAAGGATATTTTGTTGGAATTGTATAATAGAGTTTGGGAGGAGGGAAAACTGACAAAGGTTTGGAAAGAAGCTGTGAATATACCAATACGTAAACCAGGAAATGATAGACCTATTGCTTTAACCTAAAATATTTGCAAAAATAGTGGAGAAAATGATCAATGACAGGCTGATATATTATTTGGAAAGGAATCAAAATATATATCCAAATGGCAAAGTGGCTTCAGAAAAGGAAGGAATGCCATGGATCCATCTTTGTTCCTTAGAACATGAAATTAGAAAAGCAGAAATATATAGAGAAAGTATAGTGGCTGTATTCTAGCGTACGATATGATGTGGAGAGAAGGATTGATGATCAAACTGCTGAAGATGGATATTAAATGTAAATACAGGTTAGAATAGGAAAGAGTTATTCTTATAAATATTTTATTGAAAATGGAACACCTCAAGGTAGCATAATAAGTCCATTACTTTTTTCTATAATGATTAATGATGTTTTTAAAGATATAGAAAATGGGTTTGGGTGTTTTCTTTTTGCAGATGATGGGGTGATTTGGGTAAGAGGTTGGTATACTGATTATATTGTGAAGAAATTACAAAAAGCTTTTATTAAGATAGAAGATTGGTTGTATAAATGGGGATTCCAACTTTCAGCGGAAAATTTTTAAATACTTTTTGTTACTTAGAAAAAAAATTATAGTATGGCATGGGTTAAGTTATATAATCAAGAGATACCAAGGGTTAAAAACTTTAAATTCCTTGGTTTATGGTTTGATGATAGAATTACTTGGGCATTTCATATTTAGAAAACTATTGATAAATGCAAAAAAAAATTTGAATGTTATGAGATGTTTAGTCATGAGTGGGCAGAAGACAGAACTGCTTTAAAAGCTATATATACAGGATTAATAAGATCAGCAATAGACTTTGGTAGAGTGGTTTTTGTTTCAGCAGTTAGTACATCACTTAAAAAGTTAGTATATACAGACACGAGCTTTAAGATTAATTACAGGAGCATCTATTAAAGCTTTGCAGGTTGAAACTGGAGAAATGCCACTGGAAACCAGGAGAATAGAACTGTTGCTAAATGACTGGGTTAGTTTACAGGATCATGGTCAAGATCATCCTACAACAAAAACACTGCAGCCGTGTTGGGAAAGGGAGAGGAGAAAACAGGAAGTTTTGGATGGATAGTGGGGGAAAAACTAAGAGAACTTAAATTAGATATAATTAAATTTAGTCCAACTATACCGTTAGCAGCAATCCCTCCCTGGATCATACCTGAAACTACAGTGGATTTGACGTGATTAGAAAAGAATAAGGAAGGCAATATTTACTATAAACTGATACAGGAATATGCTAATAGTTATTATGGTTATATTCAAATATATACATATGCATCTAAAAGTGTGAGTGATAGGCTTCGTATTGCATTTTATGTTCCAGATTTCAATATCAAAGTAAACAGGAGATTAAATAATGAATTATGAGTATATATAGGAGAATTATTAGCAATATTATTAGCATTACAATGGATAGAGGAAGTGAGACCATTAAGATCAAGTATATGTTCAGATTTGAGTTCAGCTTTAATCAGTATACAAAATCATAGTTTGGAAAGTAGACATTTTAATTGAAATACAGAAAGTTTTATATCAAGTTCAAATGATGGGTATTAGTGTTATATTTATTTGGGTGCCAGCATATATAGGGATGAAAGGAAATGAAATTGTAGACAAGATTGCTAAGGAAGCATCACAAAATAAAACCACTGATATGATGATTAACATAACAAAGACAGAAATTAAAAGTATCCTTAAACAAAGGATGAAGGAAAGGTGACAAAAACAATGGGAAGAAGAAAGGAGAGGAAGATGGTTTTATAGGATTCAACGGAAAGTCAGAGAAATGTGGAGAGCAGAAGGAAGCAGAAGAAAGGAATCAGTTATTTCAACACTTAGATTTGGGCATAAAGCATTTAATAATACATTATTCAAAATAGGGAAACATATATCAGGCAAATGTGAATTTTGTGGACGAGACAAAACAGTAGAACATGTAGTGATGTATTGTAAGAAGTATGAAAAAGAAAGAATTTGGTTAGAGACCTAAATAAGGAGAAAGTGAAATTGGATCTGATAGATATTCTGCAGAAAAAGTCAATAAAATGTTATCAATATTTATTTAATAATAGCAGGAATAATTAGGAGGATTTCGTATTTGTAAAGTAATATTATAGATATAGATATATAGATAAATAAATAGAAGTAACTTTATGAATAGGGCCATTCTGATCTACACAGTCCTCACCAGTACGTGGCGGTAATGCACCACGAAAAGTTGTTTGCCAACCGCCATTAAACGCAACAAGACAAGACAAGACAGGTAAATTCAAACCAACATGGCGATTGGGAAGCGAGCAGTTGCTGAAGTTAAGAAAACATGTGAGTATGATAGTTAACTCTTCCTAAACAATCTGCATGTTGTTTAATTGTATAAATGACACAGTGAAGTAGGGTTTTCTCTTTGTCTGCCCTTTATTTTACTGTTTTTAGCATAACACGTGGTCCATGGGGGGAGCAACATTTCATTTTTCCATAAACGAGCCAAAACATCTATTAATTGAATGTTTTTCTATTTTTGAGAACACAAGACCAAAATATACTGATATTTATATTTATACATGTAAGAGAAATGCCTTTTAGTGCATTACAAATGTAGGGCCCAAAAACATCAATGCATGAAAAAAAAAAATGAATAAGAGCCGGTTCCAATGCAAAAATTGATATATCATGCATCCCTAGAAGTACAGTTTCGATTCCATCTAGAAAAATATGGATATGCTGCATTTTAAATAAACATATTTTTTTCTTATAAACTTTCTGGTAAACATGGAGATATATTTTATTGCATATTGCATATCCCAGTAAATCTGTTTCTCCTTTAAATCTGCAGCTCTCCCTGTTTCTCTCTGTTTAAAAATATTTAGGAACCTATTTACTAATATAATAATGCCAGAAACAACATTTCAAGATATCTAGAAGCTCTGCAGTCTGATTCTATCTGTACAATAAGAAAACATGTTAATTTTAACCTTTAAGTGGGAGTCATGGTCCTCTGAAAAGCAAAGATTGTTTAACTAGTTAAGAAAAGAACAAACTAGCTGTCATGATGGGTTTTCTAGTGTTAAGCCCAAGATGCAGAACAACCACGGAGACACTGGTAAAAGTCCAAAGAGTTTATTTAATGACACAAGCACATGGATAATAACTGGAACAGTTCAGGCAGGGGACTGGTTCACTGGGGTCTGTACGGGGAACGGGAGATGGCTGGTAGCTGAGTTCATGTGAAGCTAAGCATTTAGCTTCAGGCTTAGCCTGGCAGTCCTGGATTTGAGCTTCCAGCTCACAGCAGAGAACATCAGGGGAAAACACGAAGGATTTCTCAGGCTGAGCTTCCAGCTCTTAGCAGGGAACAACAGGGGAAAATCCACGTGGGAGCTTCACGAGGAGACAGGAGGTTAAGCTCATCCAGAGCTTTCACGAGGAGACAGGAGGTTAAGCTCATCCAGAGCTTCACGAGGAGACTGGATTCCTGTGAGGCAGAAACAAGGAAGAGTTAGAATCTGATCTCACTCTAGAGATAACCAAGATTCTTCTGTCACAGAGGCTCAGGAAGCTAACCAACTAAGATCAACACTGCGGCGTGGAATCAAGGTCAGGCAGGAGCTTATAAAGGAGAGGTCTTCTGATGAGAGGATTAGGAACAGGTGTGCAGGAAGGTTCCAGCTCAAAAGACCCATGGCACACTCTGCTGGAGACAGAGGGTAGTTTCCAGATCCCCACAGTAACTCAACCCTAAGGGAAAAACACAGAGCAGAAGAGGATCCTCGGCGTCCTCTGGAGGGCAAGCCTGAGGATCCTAACACTAGCTGGCTGCTTTTTGCAATATAAGACTGACTTGTTTAAACTTACAATCACATGCCATTTTTAGCTGAAAAAGCTCTGTATGTCTAACGAACAGATTTTTCTGTGGCATCTAAAATTTTTTTAACCAATCCATCTCCTAACTTTAACTTGAACATCTATGGAAGTAGCTGCTGGTTAATATTCACTGAGTGCTGCTTTGTGTCTCTCCTCCTCCACGTAGCGACTCTCTAAGCAGTGAAATGTGACCACAGATCAGATGTCTCAAAGGGACAGATGTTAGACTGAGATGCGGGACGCGAGAGCAGCGGCAGAGAAAAAAAAACAGTGACTCAAAACGCTCTGAGCACAGATAGCTGCACTCAACCTCTGTTACCTCCGCTGGATCCCTGTCCCCCCTGCTGGTTCCCTGTTTCGACTACATGCTGCACTGTAGTTGACTAAAAACCCAGACAAAATTCCCCCCGGACATTTATTTTTTAGGTATGAAAAGTAGGACATGTGCGGGAAACGGAGGACGTCTGGTCACCCTACAATAGACTCAATGATTAGTGCTATGTTAGTGCAGATTTGTGCTAAAGAGACATTAAAGATTATCCAGGGGTCACTATCCCCCCATTAAACTCTAATTTGAACCAAAGTGAAGGAAGTAAAGAACTGGAGAGTTCCTTTAATCTAATTTAGGTTTAGCTTAAGTGGACAAAGAAACATTTTTGGAGATTGTTCCTTACATCTGCTTACACCAGTTCAACCATTGTGATTGTTTTGTTTTTGCTTTTCTTTTAATTAAACCACATGTTGTGTTATACACAGCAGATTGAATATTGTGAATAAACATACTTTGAAGGTGAGTTTTGAAAAGGCCAGAACAATGGCAAATATTTTTATGGAAAAAAGTTATGTTGAGGGTTCCCAGTTGTTATGAACATATTGCAGTGTAAAAAAAAAGTTATTTTCTTTTATCAAACTGTGCAACTGTTAACATTAAATGAATTTTCCAAATCAAATGTGTTTATTCTTCTTTGCAAGTAGAATGTTTATTACATTTGTTAAGAGTCAATTGGTTATAGTTGATCTCAGAAGTCACAGTTCATTACTCCTCTAAATTAATTAGAATAGAAAACCTTTATTGCTCTACAGTAGGTAGAATAGGGAGATTGGGTGTGTCTGCACCAAAAAATAAACGGTGATGTTATCGGCCGAAATTCTCATTAATTATATCTTAAAAGCTAAAGCAGTACAGATGTCAGTTTTCGTGACCCAAATCTGCATAAACAAAGCACTAAAAAGGAGACGACTTTGGTTCAAATTGGAGTTTAATGGGGGAATGTTGACCGCTGGATGAACTAAAGAAATTATCTTTATCTCTTAAACAAAAGTAGCACAAACTATATATACAAATATATATATTTTTTCTTCACAATTCTCAACTAACGTAGCACTAACCATTCACTCTTTTGGTAAAGATTTTTTTGCAAGGGCGAGGTGTCAGCTGAGCATGCAGGATAAATATGGGCAAATTTGAACAGAAGCTATCACACAAAGATGCTTCATTGTCACCGCACGTTACAGTTGTCAAACTTCTTTGAGACACTACGGCTGAGAGTATATACTTCAAAAATACAATGAACAAAGGTTAAAGTGTTTTTTTTGCTTTAACATATTGTATAAAAAGGAAACAAAATGGTGTAAAAAATCTGTGTGGGATCACTGTCCTTAATTAGGGGACGATAGCACTTACAACAGTTGCAAAGAAGCATTTTCTTAGTCTTTTTGAATTGATGTTTCCGAAGTGTTTAGCTGATGGGAGAGGAGCAAACAGTGCATTGCCCAGTTTGGTGGGATCAGTGTAGATGCGTCTGACTCTTTGGACCCATCAATTGAGTCCAGGTCCTGCAGACAGCATCCCACAATCCTTCACTTTTAAGTCATTCTCAATTAGTTATCCTGTAACATAAAATTATTTAGTAGAGGTATTGATATGCCAGCAAAGAGTCCCTGTTCTATTTCTCATGTCTGTCTTTATTCATCCAGGATGTGTGTCAACATGAAACACACTGTGGCCCTTTGTCGTCTCTCAGTATGTTTGTAGGAAGAGGAAATGCAGTTTTTCAAGACTTATATTTTTCTAAAAGATCTCATCATTAATCTCCTTTTCCTGTTTGAGATCCCATGCTGCTGCCTGCTATGCTCCACTGCATCAAAAACACACAGACATATTCACAGTTAATTATTTTAAATTTTTTTCCAGTTCAGTGTGCAGCTGTCTTCAATGTTTCTTCTAAGCTGAATCAAGCTCAGAGTCAGCTGCGTTCGCAGCAGGTAAGCTCACATTCCTGCCAGGAGAGAGAGAGCCCTCAGAGTAACAACATATGAGTAATGTTGGTCTAGTTGTTATTGCAGCACGCTTCGACTCTTAGAAGGTTGAAAGTACACCATTCGACCCCCACAGCCTTCACTCTGGGTCCCTGAGCAAGACCCTTAACCCCCGATTGCTCCCCTGGCACTGCACCCCAAGGGGATGGGTTAAGATGCAGACTGAATTTCTCCTTTGTGAATAAAGTTCAATTATTATTGCAACAGAGGGAGTTAACTGGTTATTGTATAATACTCTGCTGTATACTTAATTGTTGAGAGGGCAGCTGTATTCGGACATAGTTAGTGTACTTATGATTATTCCAGAGTGGGGAATCAGAGGAGCCGGGCATCCGGAACCCATACACTGGTATTGCCACGGAGATCAGAGGAAGAATTGCATCTCTGCTTCACTTCAGCCAGTATCCACAGCTATTGTAGTTGAAGATGAATTTGTCATGAGGGACTTTACTACATATGCTGATGCTTGTGTTAGTGTTTGGGGGGGAAGCTTGTTGGCACCTTCACCTTCATTCAGAAGGTTCCCATGGGGTTAAATGATGGTTCACCCTGAAACCTCTGCTTTCTTTTAAAAAAAATACTTTTTTTTCTGTGCAATGAATTTACATCTTAATATGTACTTTTTGGTAATTTATCTAATTTCTTATTTATTCATTTAAAATTATTTATGGTCTTAAGTTATGTTTTTTTTTTTTATAGAATAATAATGGAAGATGGTCTTACAAGTTTTTAAACGCCATACCTTTACACTGAGTGCATGTTTCCAATGGCTTTTAATTTTAAAATAAAATTTGCAGTGATTCATTCATAACTTCATTATTTAGTTATTTTTGCTTCTCCTTTATTAATGATCATCTTAAACAGGGAGGAACAAGGCCAGGGGAATGGGGAGAACCTGCGGGAACTACTAGACGGCACAGTTGGTTTGTATTATTTCCATTCTTAACATATCTTCAGAGCTATTTCAAGGATAATTTATGCATGTATCTATTTTGTTGTGAGTGCAACCAGGAAAGCACACAGCAAAACAGCAGATGCCATGATGGAAGTTCAGAGATCTTTCCGAGCTCTACCTCCCCAGATGAAAAGACCCGCTTAAATATTGGTCTAAACCTGCTGCTGTTTTTCCAAAATTGCATAACATTGCAAAGAAGTATTTATCAATGCCAGAAACATCTGTACTTTGTGAGCAGGTCGTCCCCAAAGCTGGAGAGGTGAGACAGAAGAGGAGCAGATTGAAGGCAAACACAGTGGAAATTATTATTTTTTTTGAATAAAATTGTTAAAACTGAAAAAAAAGTGCACAAGCTTTACTATTTTTAAATTTAAGTAACACAAGAACCATCCCAGTTGCAGAAGCGTACATTCCTCCCGCATTACTATTAACATTCTGTCAAAAACTGCTTAAAGTATGATTTTATAAGGTATAATTAACATTCTGTTAATACAAGAAAAAAATTAATTCAATCTGTTATGCAACAGAAGGGATGTTAATCACACACAGATTTCACAAGTCAGGAATAAGAAATATTCATATATATCTTCTTTAATCATTACCAATACTGTTCTTATGTAACAAGAGTTCAGTAACAAATTATTGAGGACACTTGGATACCAGCTCAAATGTAGTTCTCATAGCTATCCAGCAGATGTCGCCATTCAAAAGTGTGTTAAATATTTTGAGCATGGTTTCAACTTTGGGGCAGTTGTTTTAAATTGATTCATGAGCTCATGGGGCTTCGAAATAGCACTCACTAGTTGAAGCTGGGTTCCTTGAATAACAGGGAAACTTTTCTTCACTGGTACTTGGTGATTTAGAGCTCAGGTTCCTGTAAATTAAAAGATGAGCACATCCACCCTTTTCAAATGTCCTGTAAAAAGGGGCGGAGCCTCTGTTGAGTCAATTGCAATAAGATCAGGACAAACCGGTCCACTCAGACCCAGACTGATGTTTCCATAGAAGTCAGAGCAAAGAGAAAAATCTGGGTGTGACTCATTATCCATCTGGTTTCCTCTTACCGTCTCTGAGTTTGATTTCTGCCTCTATGGACTGTAGATGGAACCAGAACTGAGACGGTTTGTTATGGGAAGAAAAATATTAAACTGGGTAACCAGTTAAATAAAGGAGACTGATAGTATTTCACTCAGTCTGCACTTTATTTGTCTTTGCATTGATGAGAACAAGACAATCCTAGCAGCCCTTAGAGCTCGATGTTCTGCTCTGTTCTGGTCTAGACAATTGTTTTCTAAATAGTCTAAAGCCTGCAAAGAGCTGGGAGGGTCTCCACATAGAGTTAATCCAAACCAGTTACAATTGGTTGAAGAAACAGTAAAATGTTGAATAAACCTTCAAAAGTCTAAAGGAGTCTGGCCTCTTTTCCAAACAGCCCATAAAAACAACATATCTCACTCAGACACTGTAGTCTTGCAGGTGTGTCACGCCCTGAGTGACTAAATAAAAATCAGCATTCATAAATGAATATTAGAAGGGATGTGATGGGAAATAGAATTTCTGACTACAGGAACTTTTGAGCTTTAATTCTTTGTCTTCAGAGGAAACAGACCATGTTTTATTTTCTACCAGATGGACTGACAGGCTGAGAAGCAAAAAGCTTTAACCTTTGTTTTCTTAGTGGGAACTTTAGATGGGCCCTTTGGTTCTGATTCTGTAGATATGAGCTGACAGTCAGAGTTCTGGTTCCTCTCAGAGCAACGAGAGTCAGAAGGATTCTTACAGCCAAGAGTTTTATGCCGTGAGCAGGTGCTACACAGACAAGAAATACCCAGTCAGATAACATCCCTCATCATTTGGAAGTAATCCTCACCTAACGAGAGTCAGGAAAAGTTTTACAGCCAAGGAGAGTTTAATGCTGTGAGGAGGTGCTAACAAAAACATCCATCAGATTAAGCAGTTAATCTGAGATTATATAATGTGGAATAAACACGTGGAGGTTGTTGATGAAGAGCTCTATGGCAGATGGAGGCAGATTACACGTTACAAAACGCAGAAGGGTAAGGTGAAGGCGGAGCCTCAGGCGAGTCAGGTAAACAGAGAGGAGATGGTTTTTTCAGACAGTTAAGAAAAGAGCGCATCAACCTGAATCAGGGTGAGTGTTTGCTGCTAATTTTTCTTGTCTCCCTCTCAGGGTTCTGACTGGGTTCTTTCTGTTTGGGCTTTTATTGGGCAGAACTAGGCCTGGTTCTGCTTCATTATGGAGAGTAACTGCATCTGATTTCTTTAAGGAACTCTGTGTTTTCTTTGTTGCTACATCTTTATAGTTCTGTATTTGTTTCAGCAAAATTAATTTTGTAGTAAAGTATTCTAAATTAAACAAAAAATTGTCTGTAATAAATTGGCTGGATTTAAAAAAAAATAAATAAATAAAAATGCCCTGATAACTGGAGAGTAAAAAAAAAGGGAAAAAAATCTGCTCAATCTACTAAACAAAAGTTGTTTTTTAAACTCAAAGAAACAGAAACTAACATAAATTTCAAAAAAAGTTCAAAACAAAACTACTGGACTTTTTTCCAAGTTTAAAGACGTTTCATTTCCCATCATGAAAGCTTTAACAATTCAAAATGTCTGGAGTTAATGTGAAGCTCCAGCCTTTATATAGTAGCACAACAAAAGCCTTGTTATGGCTTAGAAAACATGCAAATTAAATCGAAAACAGGTCTACCCCTTAGTAACGGAGAGTTGTTAGGGTCGTTGTTGGCCTGCCTTACAGGAGCAATGTTTTGATCCCCTGCATGGCGATTAGGATTGAGGTGATAACAGAAGGAAAGCTACGTTTTAGGTTTTCAAGAACTGAAAACTAAGTCCTCCACCTCTGTTTAAGGTTGTTTTTTTTATCTCTTAACATAAATGGCTTCCTTCACACTCTTTTCAAAACCACCTGTGTTCTTTGTCAAAAATGTGAACATTCTGGTCCTCAAAAGAATGTCCTTTGTCCTTAAGGTGTAATTGGACAGCAGAGCCATTTTTCTCTGCAGAGGTTGTTTGGTTTCTCCAATATATAAAGATCAGAGCATTCCTCACTGCTCTGAACTGCTTACACCACGCCACTCTTAAGCCGAGCATACACTGTGCGATTTTTGCCCTTTTCGGGCTGACTTTACAGTCGTGCAAGAAATTTTCAATCGGTCTGGCTTTCAGCTTGATCATGCATCATGTAGTGTACAATGGGTAATGAGGGGCAATCAGCCTCTCACAACCACCTCCTGATCAGGACGGTGGAATCGTAAGGTCGGGAGAAAATCAAACATGTTTGATTTTCAGTCGACCGTTGTGGGCAAATCGCTCAGTGGGCAAACAAGGGTTCTTCTTCTTCTTCCTGTCAGATAAAAACATAGAAGCATGACAGGTGAAATGGCGGGTGAAATTGAGTTCTTTCTGTAAAAATTAACAGACCGTAGTAGCCAGGTTTGCTCAGCCATGTCTTTCTCCAATTACGTCGTCGCCTTTTCTTTTTAGGGCTTTCAGCACAAAATTGCCCAAATTGCCAAGGCAGCGCGTTTCACTCTAGTTAGCTTCATATTCCTCTACTACTGGTTTGGCTTCAGGATTGACGAGTCAGAGTAGCGCCATCTCACTGCGGAGCTGAGACCTAAGATGAGCAGAGTGGTGTATCCTTCATTATTGGCAGGCAAACAACGACCCTAACGGATCACCATTAAAAGGGGTCAGCCTGTTTTGGTTCAATTAGCATGTTTCTAAGCCATAACAAGGCTTTTGTTGGACATTTCTATAAAGCCTGGAACTCAGTGCTACTCCACAGTTTTTTTGAATCGAGAAAGATTTCTAGATGGGAAGCAAAACGTCTTCAGACTTGGAAACAAGGTCCAGTGGATGGTTTTTAACTTTTTGGGGAGAATGACTATGACCTGAATGACTGAGAATCTCACTAGCAAACTAATATAAAGTTGTTGTTTTTTTTGTCTTTTCATAAAAACACATTTATCCATATTTATAATGAGATTTTCCCAAACATTTGATTAATATTGATTGTATAAATATTATTAATGAACTGTTCTGTTTTACAACAGTAAATTACACATATATATGTACATAGGTTTGACTAAAACTGTATCCTGTATGTTGCTATAATGGTTTCTTAGAGATGGAATCAACTCATCCATGCTGCTTTCTGTCAACCACTTTACATCCATTTCTCCACCACTTCCTCAGAAAGAATCAGGATCTAAAATACAGACTTGATTCTAAAAGGTAAATCCCTGACTGAGCACCATCAGTGGGGATAAGTAGCCTGCTAGGAAAACTATAAACTATGTTTGGCTGTCTGTGAGTGTTTACAGTTGAGCCCACCAGGATGCTCATTATAGCAGGCTGTTGTAACATTTATTAGGTTTGTTCATGTAGAGGAGGAGCATAAAAGGGTGATGCCTGAGGCCTCCATACCCAGCTGTACCACATGACTTCTTTGGAAAATGATTCAGATTTCCAGCTAGTTTGGACAGGTCTGGGTGTTTGTGAGAGTTGCTTTCCAGTTTAGGGTTTGGATAGAGAGATAGTTTGGAGACAGTTTGAGAGAAGGAAAGATAGGATAACGGATGGAGCCTCCTAGGATGTAGAGGATTCCACTTATGTGGGAACATTTTTACTTTATATCTTCCAGAAACAGGTTTCTCACCAGATGGATTTTAATGAGCTGTGGAAACTGTTTTTTCATCACATTTACCTCCTTATTTGCACATAATATACAAAAAACATGTCTGTCTGAGGACCTTAAATCAGTGCTGTGAAAACACCTGACACCCACCATGTGTGCATCAGCCTGTCTAAAGTGTCCTCACTGTAGGCAAACTCATCAAACGCATCTCTGTCCAACAGACAGAGAGAACAACCTTTGAAGGCAGAGGTGCAGTGTCCATGGGAAGGTTCTGAAGGATTTCCAAACAGCTGCCCTGTAAAGCCAAACTGGCCAATGGTTATTCATTAATGGTACTAAAAAGGCTCCCTAAAATGGAGCAGCATTTGTGTGATTAAGTAGCTCTGCTCCCCACCCACCTCCTTTGCAGCATCGTCTCACTGGCTCAGTCTGACAGTTTGCATTTCTATGAAGAGACATGAAAGGACCCATTCAATATGAAAAGAAACACAAAAAAATCTATAAAAATAATAGGAGAGGCAAAAAAGAAAGGAGGGGGACACTGATGCAGCAGGGAAAAAATGGTTTCTCTTTATTTGCCTTGTTATCATAAGAATAAATCCTGGTGAGAACTCAAATCATTCTGGCTTAAACATGTATATAAATGTACGCTTTATCAGACGATACCGTCCCAAAAGTTAGAAAATTTCTATTAAAAAAAAAAAAACCTTTCCTAAAATCTGTGTTTTTTTCCATTATCTTATGAGTTCCGTCCCAGTAAATATGTCTGTGTCTTCGGCAGGCTAACAGAACTGGCAGTGTTACGAGGCAAGGGCTCAAACATGTACGGCTGTATCTACTAGCACTAAATTGCTAAATGGTGAACAAGATGCTTCCGGAGAGCGGAAGCATTTTGAGAGAGCATCACCATTTAGGATCAAATGTCATTTTCTGGAAATTTCTGATGAATAAAGAACTAAATCTCCCAGATTTGTCCCAAAGAGCTCAGATGTTGAAACTGAGTTCCCAAAATAACATGCAATCTTTCCTTCACTCCAACATCCATGTATTTCCCTAACTAGTTAGTCCCTAACTCTACTTTTAAACTTTTCTGCTAGTTTAGAAATCACTGAGATATTGAAAATGATTGGTTAAATCACAGCATGAATTAAATAACTGTTTAAAGCACCTGACTGAAAGTTTTTTCTAGTTTTAGTTCTAAATCCATTCACTGAAATAACAAGTAAAACTCTAGAAAATATATTTCAAACCCAACAAAAATATTTCAGCTTCAATGTGAACTTGGTGATTTCGAGATCAGGTTCCTGTAAATTAAAAGATGAGAAGATCCACCATTCTCACCTGTCCTGTAAAAAGGGGTGGAGCCTCAAGTGTGTCAGTTACGATAAGAACAAACCGGTCCAGTCAGGTTCAGATTCCAGTTTCTATTGAAGTTGGAGCAAGTAGAAGAATCTGGGTGTGACTCATTATCCATCTGGTTTCCTCTTACCGTCTCTGAGTTTGATTTCTGCCTCTATGGACTGTAGATGGAACCAGAACTGAGACGGTTTGTTATAGTAAAAAAGTATTAAACTGGGTAACCAGTTAAATAAAGGAGACTGATAGTATTTCACTCAGTCTGCACTTAATTTGTTCTTGCATTGACGAGAACAAGACAATCCTACCAGCTCTCACAGCTCGATGTTCTGCTCTGTTCTGGTCTAGACAAGTTTTTTTCTAAATAGCCTAGAGCCTGCAAATAGCTGTGAGGGTCTCCACATAGAGTTAATCCAAACAAGTTACAATCGGTTGAAGAAACAGTAAAATGTTGAATAAACCTTCAAAAGTCTAAAGGAGTCTGGCCTCTTTTCCAAACAGCCCATAAAAACAACATATCTCACTCAGACACTGTAGTCTTGCAGGTGTGTCACGCCCTGAGTGACTAAATAAAAATCAGCATTCATAAATGAATATTTAATCCAAACAAGTTACAACAAACAAGTTAATCCAAGCAAGTTACAAAAGGTGGAAGAAAACAGTAAAATGTTAATAAACCTTGAGTCTAAAGAAGTCTCCCCTCTTTTCCAAACAGCCCATAATAGTACTAAACAACTCCTCTCACCCAGACACTGTTGCTTTGCAGGTTTGTGACGGCCTGAGTGAGTAAATAAAAATCAGCATTCAATATTGGAAGGGATGTGACAGAAATTATGACTACAGGGCCTCTGAGCTTTAATCCTTTGTCTTCCCAGGAAAATGACTACGTTTTTTTTTTGTTTTGTTTTTATTGGTGACCATTTTTATGGACAGTAGCCTGACAGGAAAGGGGGTTTGAAAGGGGGAAAGACATGTGGCAAAGGACCACAGGTCGGATTCGAATCCGGGCCACCCTTGTCTAGGACTAAGGCCTCCGTACATGGTCATCTGAGCTAACCACTGCTCCACCGAAGCATGCCCGACCATTTTTTATTTTATACCAGATCAACTCATACTAACAGACCAGACACAGAAAGCTAAAACCTTTCTTTTCTTAGTGGGAACTTTGGACCGACCCTTTGGTTCTGATTCTGTAGATTTGAGCTCACAGTCAGAGTTCCTGGTTCCTCTCAGAGCAACAAGAGTCAGAAAGATTTTTACAGCCAAGTGTTTTATGCCGTTAACAGGTACTACACAGACAAGAAATACCCAGTCAGATAACATACCTGATCATTTGGAAGTAATCCTCGTCTATTTTGCATAACCAAATGGAAAAGCAAATGACTTAGGAACTGTAAGCCCAAATTACATGTGCAATACATTATTTGAAAGATAACACCTGCTGGTTCCTGAGTTTATACATAGCCCAAGCTGCATCTGTTCATACGTTACTCAAAGTTGTTTTTTAATTCTTGAAAATAAAAGGCATTTTTTGAACAGCAGTTAGAAAGACATGCTTGAGAATAGGCCTGTCACATTTATTACATTTGTTCTACATCATGTCAACACAAAAAGCTGTGGAGCTTTAAACTTTTAGTGTCACCAGCATCTCCAAACCTCTCCAGATGTGCGAAGTTATTTTACTCAACCATTTGACCCATACAAAAACACTGAAGCATTTTGATGGCCACTTAACATTTATGAAGCAAGTATTTTTCCACTTTTTTTCAGAATTGTGTGTTTATAACAAAATGTGACATTTATAAACCTACAATAACATGAAAATCTATAAAAAAAAAATTGAAATTTCTGCTTTTCAAGTTAAAATAAGCCCAGTACCGTTTCTGAGCTGTATTTTTTTTTTGTTTTTCATTTTTAGACATTCTATTAAAACAAAATCAGCGTCCAAACTTAAAAAAAAAAAAAAATAGGACTGTTGTTATTATTCAGTTTCAAACTGTGCGCATCGATCCAGCCTGAGCTGTGTTTCACTCTTATGCAAGCCGGTAACATGGCTCTGCTTTATGAAACCCAGTCCCTGACTCAACTCGAGTCATACAAATATGTGGACACTTTTGTCTTGTGGGAAAGAAGACGACATAATGAAACACACCAAACATCGCGGGCTAACAACTGAGGAAATAAGTTTTAGGAAGTAAATATTAGCAACATGCTAAGCATTAGCTATGACCAGCTAACTTTTTTGATGTCAAAAACCAGATGTTATGTGGAGATTTTCTCATCATGGATTATTTTTATCACGGATATTCTGAATTACCTTTAATCTGTGAACCCTTATGGATGAATGGAGTATAAATAATTGAAGATTGGATTTATAAAACGGCTTCTGGACGCCATCAAATGTATGTTGTTGTGGCTGCTTTGTCATGTTTACATTTTGACACGCAGCTATATTTGTGTTAATTGTGCTTTGATGCTCACTGTGTCCATAAAATTAACTTTGTTTTTGAATTTTGGAGAATCTAAGCTTTCCAACGATGTCTAGCATGTCTATATTGGTAAGCATTTTACCGGTGAAATTTTCATGCGTTCAGAGTTATTAGTTGTAAACTCTTTGAAACGGTTTTCAAAGATTTTGAGAGGCTAAGGAGGTAATCTGAGATTATATAATGTGGAATAAGCATGGAGGTTGTTGATGAAGAGCTCTATGGCAGATGGAGGCAGATCAAATAATAAAAAAGTCAGCAGGGTATGGGGGAGGATAAGGGCGGAGCCTCAGGTGAGTCAGGTAAACAGAGACGATCCGGTTTGTTCAGTCATTAAAGAAAAGAGCGCATCAACCTGAATCAGGGTGAGTGTTTGCTGCTCATTTTTCTTGTCGCCCTCTCAAGGTTCTGACTGGGTTCTTTCTGTTTGGGCTTTTATTGGGCAGCACTAGGCCTGGTTCTGCTTCAGCTTCATGAGTAACTGCATCTGATTTCTTTCAGTAACTCTGATTTTTCTTTTTCTGTACATCTGTAACCCAGATAGAACCTGGGTTTAATGACAGAAAGGAACATTTCAAACCTCCGGGTTATCAGTATTGGGTCCAACTGGTACCAGAACTCACCATTCATACATTTATGTATGTATGTATGTATGTATGTAGGTTTTACTTTGACTAAAACTGTATCCCTCAACGTGAATCTGAGGAGGCAAATCACTAACTGAGCAGAATGGGTGGGGATAAGTAACCTGCTAGGAAAACTATAAAATATGTTTGTCTGTCTGTGAGTGTTTACAGTTGAGCCCACCAGGTTGCTCATTATGGCAAGCTGTTGTAGCATTTATTAGGTTGACTGAATAATAGTGATGTTATAAGCTGAGTTGAAGCTTCCAGGCATGTGTCATGTAGTGATGGGGTATTTCCACAAAGTGCATATCAAGGCTTTGTTCATATAGAGGAGGAGCATAAAACAGTGACTCATGAGGACTAAATACCTAGCTGTACCATGTGACTTCTTTGGAAAATGCTTCAGATTGCCAGGGAGTTTGAACAGGTCTGGGTGTTTCTGATAGTTGCTATCAGTTTAGGGTTTGGATAAAGAGATAGTTTGGAGACTGTTTGAGAGAAGGAAAGATAGGATAACGGATGTAGCCTGCTAGGATGTAGAGAATCTCACCTATTTGGAAATATTTTCACTTTATTTTTATTTATCTTGTCGGCCACAGAAATTAAGTAACTAAGGAATAAGGAAAAGCATTAAGTAAGATCTGATTTTAGAAAAATCCTCTGAATTATGTTAAAAACAATCTGTAATTTAGAGACACTGGCACTAAGAGTTTATGCAAAGCTGTAGATAACATTATCATCAGTACAAAAAATGATTATTGGTGTCAAAAAGATCCTGGCCAGCTTTGTTCACCAAGATGGTATATAATACATTGTAAAGATGTGAAATACTAGTACTAGAATTTACTCTGATTTCAGACCTCCATTATCCACTCCTGGTTACAATAATCATTTCATATATCAAAAATAAATTTAAAAATATAACTATTAAGAATAACTACCCAGAACCTCTTCTTTCCTTCTTTCTCTCCTTCTCCATCCTGAGCATGAACTTTGCTAAATATAGCAGTCTTTATACATTCTTGTAGGAATGATGAAATATGGAGAAAGTGTAACACAAAGAGTTCGATAAACCCTTTGTTTATGAAAATTCTCTGATTTACATATCAGTAATTCAGAGACAGAAGAATCAACACCCAGAAGCTGAAGAACGAAGAGCAGAAAATGTGAGATGGAAGAAAAGGAAGATGGTTTTATAGCATCAAAAAACAGCAGGAGAACTAAGAACTGGAGGAAGGAACAGAAAGGAGGAAAGATTAATAAAGAAGGATATCTAGATGGAAATTACTTAATTCTTCAGCTTTTAAAGTACAAAAATATAAATCAAGGAATAGTGAGCATTGTAGAAAGGACGAAACAACAGAACATGTTATATACATATGCAAAGTTAAAGATTCGATTTGGTTTATAAACTTCTAATTACAAACAAATCCCATCTGCCTTTGTTGCTAACATGTAGCTAAAAATATTTATTGATTAGAAGCTACAAATGAAAGATGGTTTTAAAAACCAATTTATTCTATAAAATATATGTATATTATATGTGGACCCCCCTGAGAAAACTCCACTCTGCCCCCCCAAAATAAAAGTCTGACTCCCTACTGAACCTGATGGATGATGTGATTGAATTGTCTCTGTAAAGCTCCTTTAGACGACATGTGTTTTGCATTGGAGCTCTGTGAATAAACTGAATTGAACTGTTTCTCTCTGGAAGGGTGAGTCCGTGTAAATACGCTGTGATGTCATAGATTGTTCTGTGTGGCCCCAGAACAGCTTCTCCACTGTTGCACAAATTGGTTTGTGAGCTGGCAGGTTTTTGAAAATTCAACGGGAAATATTGCCTGACACATCTGACTCCTTTAAAGTGGTAAAGGTTACATACAACACAAAGATAATAACCCATTTTTATGTCCTATATTTGCTTTTAAGGTTTTTAAAGATGCCAATGGGCAATTATATGATTAAATAATACAACCACGTTGTGCATGATTTTGATTAAGGAATAACATTATAAATTGGTTAAAAGCTCCAAAAGTTCATTTTCACTTATATAGCCCCTTTAATTACACATTAAATCGGAGCGCAAACTTCCATGGAACTTTAATCAAAGGCAGATTTGGACAAAACCTTCTTTAGTTGAACTGATTCTGAAGGAAGATGGAAGCAGATCCTGTGTTTGTTGGGATCAGGGGATATTTGATGCTTTTTTTTTTATTAGGTTTGTGGAAGAGGAGGAAGATTTTGCCAATTAATATTTAACTACTGCTGGTATTTAGCTTAAGTTTTAAATATTTGTTTTTTCTTTCTATTTTCAAAAAAATTGTAAATGCAAATATTTTTTTAATATACAAATTAAAGATTTTTAACAAGACATATTCAGATTTATAGTAGAATAATTGAGCATCCTTTAAAAAAATAACTGATCTCACCAGTGATTAAAATGATTTAAAAATAGACTTTCTAATAAAAGTAAAATATGTAAAATCTTTTTAATCAACACTCCAGAAAAATATCAGCTTATGAGCAAAGGGCATCATTATGTCTCCTCAAGATAAATATGTCCATTAAATAATGACCATGAATATTACTGAATGTCCTTAAACGCATCATGTTTAGTAACAGTCAGTGATAAACTCACCTGACTTCCTGTAAATGAGGAAGGGAGGGGCTGAGTCCTTCCTGGTTCTCATGTTTACCTGAAGCAGGTAAAGATAATTTGTTCTCTGAAGAACCAAAAGGATTAAAACAGCTTTCTGTCAGAAATTAGAGGTAAATTACATTTTAATCTAACTTTACAGTTACTTGGTGAGTTTTTCTCTCTGTGAGGAGAAAGAGACATGAACTCTGATTGGTTCACTGTTCACAGAGAGGGTTCCTTTATCTCTGCTTCTGCTGCTCTGGTTGGTATCAGCAGCAATAAATGTGTTTCTGCTGATTGGTTCTGGTTCAGAAAAAGACCAAAGATCCTCTGCTCTCTGTTCTTTAAGGTTGCTATGATGGTTTCTGACTTTTACTCAAACTGGAAACTTCTTATTATCAGTAAACTGTTTTTAAAACAAGAACAGACCTGTTTGTTCTGGTTCTGCAGGTCTATTTTTATGTTGTGTTCCTGCAAACAGCCTTTGCTCCTACTATAGTGAAAAAGAAAACTGACTGAAATGTTTTAGATCATCACATTTTAGAAAAAGACCATAAAAAAGAAAAATTAATTTTTTATTTTGAAAATATTGATCTCGGACATTAAATTCTGGTTCTAGTTGTAATTCATGATCTCCAAAAAACGCATCAGATCACCTGATATCTGTAGCTTTTTTAGAGAAAATCATACAGACTGTTTTCTGTATGTTCAGAAGGAGAATGCCAACAGAACAGAGGACCCAGTATTATAGGCAGACAGATATCTAAAATACATTTATTTAAAAAATATACACTTTGATCTGCAGGGAGAGATTTGTTTGAAGTTTCCATTAGTATTTAGCATAACTGAAATCAAAAATAATTTAGCTCTTTGCATTTCTAGTGTAACTCTGTTCCCCATTGAAGTGAAATGTAATCAGTCTGGAAAGTTTTCATTTATTAAACTTTTTCAGGAACTGATTTCTCAAATTCTTTTTGAATTGCAACATTGAAAAGCTCTAAACATTTTTCCAAATCATCAAATGACAATAAAGTGTACCAATTCAGATCCTTTAAGGCCTTTTTCCAAATTGTGTTCTTGATGTTTTGGGATTCTTTTGTTAGCTGGTATTTTTTTTTTTGATTGAGAGAATAAGTTTCTAATCTTTGCTTTGTTCATTTTCTTGCAAAAAAACTTACATTGTGATCAGTAAGACCAGTAAGTAAATATTTTTTTACTTACTATATATATGGAATATATTTTATATTCAATGAGGTTTATTAGAGAAATGTAAATCAACTTGTGGTGCTGAATGATCTTTTAAATTCTCAAATAATTGGTTTAGATAAAACTGATCAGTTATTAATTTTGAATTAATACTGTTATATTTCTCATCCCAGTTGATGTTAAAATGTCCAAATATAAGTTTATTTTTCTGATTATACTTTTTTCAGGAGGTCTTTCATCAGGTCATAAAACCATTTTTAGATGAAGGTTTATGATGTAGACTAATTCCATTTAATGATATTTCATTAGAGAGGGACATAATATCGCTGACTCATTCTAAAGTCACACTGCTAGGCCATATGATAGGGCTGCATTTCAATATGTTCAGGCCCAGATGGTTCCTGCTGAAATCAGGTTCCTCTGGTCGTCTACACACATGATGAGAATCAACTTTCTGCTTTACAGGACACTAACTGGACCTGAACCACTGGGAACTGACTGGTTCTGGTTTCTCTCTCAGACTGACTGAAGTCAAGAAGATGGAAGATCTGGATCAAAAGAAGCACAGAGCAAAACCTTCAGGATCCAGCTGTGCGACTATGAGGAGTGACTGGTCCATAGGAGGACAACCAAACTTCAGAGCAGAATCTGGACCCTCAGACATAAGGTAAGGAACCAATTTCTAAATGATCCATGTGACTCTGTAGAGATAGAACCTCTAGATTCTGAACTGGTTGATCTTCAGCCTCTAAATCCAAAGTTGTTTAGTTTTTCTTTCAGTGTAAAACTAAATAAACATGAAGTACACAGCTATGGGGACTACATCCTCTGTGCTCCTGTTCTGCCTGTATGCGAATTGGTGGGTGTCCAGTGTTGGGGGGGCTTTTGGGGGATTGGAGGGTGGCTAGGACTTGAGGTGAGCTAGAGCCAGCCACTCAGAGCAATTGGTGATGATGGGGCTTAGCGCTAAAGGACAGTAGTCATTGAATCTGGAAGGGTTTGAGCTCTTTGGGGGTCGGGACGATGGAGATGGATTTGAGGCAGGCCGGTACCACAGAGCGGGCCAGGGAAAGGTTGAAGATCTCCATCAGCACTCCTGCCAGCTCCCCAGAGTAGGCTTTGAAAAAACACGCCCAGCGATGCCATAAGGACCCCCAGCCTTGAGGCCTGTCATCCTGCTCAGGATCGCTCTCACGTCAGTGGAGAGGAGAGTCAGTGGCTGGTAGAATGAACAATCCAGGCAGTCATTAGTGCCAAGATCATGACACTCTGGTTTTTATCTCAGAGTTTCTCACTGATTGATGTGATCTGAATAACAACATGTTTGTGTTTCAGAGGCCAGAACCTCAGACAGAGAGCAGAACCTCCAGGATCCAGCAGTCTGTCTATGAGGAGTGACTGGTCCATAGGAGGACAACCAAACTTTAGAGCAGAACCTGGACCCTCAGACATAAGGTAAGGAACCAGATTCTAACTGATTCATGTATATATTCTAACTGATCCAAACATGAATGATGTCAGTCAGTAAATCAGTAGAGTTTGAATGAAGGCCCAAGATTCAAAGATGGAGGAAACCAGAACCAACCAAGAATCTGAGGAGCAACCAGGTTCAGAGACGCTCTCTAAAGCTTCTGGACTGGGAACACTGGACCCAGCATATATACTGGGTCCAGTTAAAAGGGAAAAGCAGAACAACAGGACTTGGTTCGTCCCGCCTAAGGTTCTGGTTCAGAGTCCGGTCCTGTGTTCTGTTCTTTAATGACGGCCACATCAGCTCCTCAGAGAAGATGAACAGCTTTGGTTCTGATATCAGGGAGCAGAACCTCTGCTCTCCACCTTCTCAGACTAGATGTGATCAATGGGTCAGTGTCCAGAACTTTCTGGGCTTTGTAGTACTAGTAGTTGGTACACCCCTAAACATTACTCATTGGATTAACTCAATTTATTTGATGACAGTTTTTGCATCCAATACATTTTTGCTAACTGAACCAAATCCACATGCATCTGTATGATGTGAATTTATTCAGTCTGTTCAACACAATTTTAAAAAATACTTTTAAACTGAAATTAATAAATACTGTCAAGTTATTTTCTATCTTAAACAGCTTCCCCACCAGAGAATGGATGAATAAAATGATGCAGACTTTCATCAACAGTGTTTTCACTCAAAGGACCAGACAGTTTTCCTTCATTTATCCTCCATTTATTTAGTGAGTGTCAGGACATGTTCACAATTAGTCCAGAAGCAAAACCTTTAAACAAGCCCAAAAGAAAAAAAATCACTAATTTGTATTTTTAGTTTACATAAATGAATTCCACTCAATCTACAAAGGAAATGATAAACTATATCAACAATATTAAGCAACCCACTGTGAATCAAACCCACTAAGTAATTAAAGTCAAATGAACATTGAACTAAAGTTCTTTAACTTTAAAATGTGTTTCAAATAAATATTTACAATTACATTTTTACGTATATCTAAATATACAAATACTACTTTTTTCAGTATTAGTCATAAATATGTATTTTATTAATATAAATAGCTTAAAGTTGTTATTCTTCTTAATCTGATTCCAAATTAATTAATAGCTGAACTTAACACTTAAATCCACTTTTCATCAAAACAACAATCAGTTCAGTCATCAAATCAATCATGGCCAGACTTCAGCACCACAATCCACCTCTGCAGTGCAGGTGTTGCTGTTAATGGGGGTTAATGGGCCGGCAGAGCTGGAGGCCCCCCTGGAGGAACATGGCTAACCTTGCAGTCTGATCTCATCAACAATACAGCTTGTCTTAGGGCTGCCTCTCCGCCCGT
>NW_015152757.1:5234-6767 GCF_000732505.1 Cyprinodon variegatus | reverse complement strand
ATAATAAATTATAATTGTAGGTAACAGATACACCTAGGTAATTAAAGTCATTTTTAAAGTCAGTTGTAAAGGGGAAAACCTGGTAATCTAATTGTTGAGCTCTTGTATTTATCGGGAACAGCACACTTTTAGTCATGTTCAATTTATATCCCGATACTTGACCAAATTTGTGTATAAGTTCTAGCGCAACAGGAATAGTAGTAAGTGGATCGGACAAAAAGAGGAGGAGATCATCAGCGTATAAGGCTAATTTATGAATTTGTCCACCTCTCTGAATACCTGCCAACTGCCCAGACTCCCTTAACATTATTGCCAGAGGTTCAATGGAAATATCAAACAAAATTGGGCTCAATGGACAACTTTTTATGATTCTCCTTACAGTTGCTTGTGATTTTTTTTTAATAGTCAATAAGATTCTGAAAACAATGATTCTTTTTTAAAAATTTAAAAGCTTTATTTCAAGATTTTATAGCTCTTTCACATTCCTTTGTCCATCATGGTACAATCTTACTTTTACGCTTGACTTCTCTGCAGCCTCTAGAACTGAAATATTTAAATTTTCAACATCTTATTTTTTTTATTACAAATAATGTATCATTAAATCCTGTTTGGCCAAACCTTAATATTTTAATTATTATTTCTTGCATCCTTTCTCCTTCCTCTTCTCATTTCCCCCAACCTTTTGAATCTTATACCATCTTCCTTTTTTCTATTCTTTTTTCATTCTCTTCATTTTCCCAGCACGGTCTTAACTGTTCTTCTTTTGTAAGAAAATAAGCCTTAAAAAAAGAACTCACACTTGGATTATACTTGGATCACAGTTAAGCCAAAAATAAACTGGAAAACTAAATATATTTTTAGACAGATACATTACATTGCTTTGCTCTCTCACTGCAAATCATTTCTTTTTACACCAATCAGTGGTCCTTAATTTCACATCATGGCATCAACAATTGTGTAGCTGCTAACTTACACCAGAATAAAATACCAATCTATGTTTTGGCTAATTTCAAAAGACACTGTGTCAATTTATGAACTTCATACAAAACTGCACTTTCTTATGGAAATTGACATGTGAATATTATCAATCTGAGGACACAAAAGATTGAATGTATTTTATATTTAGGAAAGTTTTAATACAAAAATCTGAGGTAAGTAAACTTTATTTTTTATCATTAATTTAGTTTTGAGATTACGTACATTAAAATATATTTGTTTTTCTCCATTTGGCAGTATACAAACATGGAAACGTTCTGGTGCATTCAATTCAGTTCAGTTTATTTATGTAGCGCCAATACACAACCCATGTCCTCTCAAGGCAGTTTACAAAGACAATTCAATCAAATCACTCAGTCAGATTAGTTAAAATTTTCTATCTAAGGAAAACCATCTGATGCATTGACTCATTAATTAAACACATAAGTATAATAATTCACAGAGCTCTACAGTGAAAAATATTTGATACAACTTTTGAGTAGGAATAGGGATCAAGTAACTTCTAGAGAGAGCCAATTCCAGAACTGCTCAAAATCC
>NW_015152757.1:0-1642 GCF_000732505.1 Cyprinodon variegatus | reverse complement strand
GCAGCGTACTATAGCATATTACTTGATGTGTTAACGGGTCGGGTTGCGGGTTAAATATCAACGGGTCGTGTTCGGATTTGAATTGAAGATATCCGCGGGTGACGGGTCGGGTTCGGTAGTCATCCTAACGGGTTCGGGCGGGTGCGGGTTGGTAAAACTCGACCCGTGCAGGACTCTACTCTGAACTCTGAGTTTAGAAAATGAGCCGCCGACCAATGGGCAGAAGGTGACCCTCTAAGACACGCCCTCTCCTCATTTACATAATGAGGCAGAAACGTAGAAACAACAGTTCTGCTCGTTCTGAATAGAATAAAAAGAACTTTAACCTAAATCTCCCAGAATTATAAATAACTGTAAGAATAACTTCATGGATTGATTATTTTAATCCATTTGGGATCAGTTTCATCCAATAAACCCTCTAACTAAACGATGGAGGATGAAATCTGATGGTTCATCTGTCCATGAAAGTAAAACATCACTACTTCCACGTCTAGCTGAGTGGAGCTGAGGTGCAGTAAAAGACGCTGAGGATAGAAACTCTGTCAGGATGCCTTCCTGCTGCTCTGCTTTCTGCTGCAGCTCAGACACTCAGCCTAGAACTGCACCGCAGTCAGAATCAGGAAAATAAAATAATAAAATTGTCTTAAACAGCATCAGTACCTGCAGCATCAGACACTGGCTATATGGAAATGTGTTTTAATGAGGTTTTAAACAATAAAGCTCCAAAATGTAACTCAGTGAAAATAAAATTCATCAGATCATCTTACAGTTCATAGGTTTAATTTTTATATACCGGTTGAAAATAACTATGAAATCATTCATATTAACGTTCAAAGTTAGATGTTCAAGGAAGGCAAATTCATTGAGAAGATCAGATTATTTCATCCACACAGAAATCTGGTTAGCAGCTAATTTATAACATGGAAACTTTATGATCCTCTTAAAAGAATCGGAATCGAGAATCGATAGAAACCAGAATTGAAACAAGGAATCTGAGTCATTGAGATTAAAATGATGCCAAAGCAGCAAAGGTTACCCTGTGTCTAAATTACCATGGCAACGGCACTATCAGGCCATCCCAGAGAGACTTTGTCAACAAACCTCAGGAACATTTGTTACAGCCAACCAACAACTGATTGACTGATATCAGAGGCTCTATTCGAAGTCATGGGCTGCGTCCTCAGAAGGCCAGAATCGAAGCACAATTACTTCATAGCGCGGCGCCGACGTCTGGTCGGATTCCAAGACTCCTCATTATGCGACCTTAAAATGTGTCCTTCTTTTTGCCCGATTTTAAGGATGGGTCAGATGTATCCTTGCTATCCTTGGTTTTTCCAGGATTCATTGCATGGGTTTGGCTGTAATTTAAGGACAGATTCTAATAGATCTGCAGTGTGCGGACTATAAATCTGATAGCATTCTTTTATTTTTTATTGCTGTTTGGCACAATTTGCTTAACCAAGTATTTTTTGTTGTTGAATATTAGATTTTGCAGATATAATTTTATACATACATTGTTCAGATTTACTTATATCTTTCTACCTTTTTTATAGAATAGAATAGAAAATGTCTTTATTGTCCCACAATGGGCAAATTTACAGCAGCAGAAGAAATGTATTTACTATAACAATATAAAACTGTG
>NW_015152756.1:33353-34800 GCF_000732505.1 Cyprinodon variegatus | reverse complement strand
TTTTTTTTTTTTTTTGTTCTCTCAAATTTGGTGGAAACAAACTTAAACTGGGTTTAAACAATTTGACTTTCCCGCTTTGTCAGAAAATCAAGAGCAGTTCGTTTCAGTTTGACTTCCTGACAAACAGACCCCAGTTTGTGAGACTGAGGGGTCAAACCAGATAGTCAGCACAGGAGCTGGTGAAGATACTCATTCATTCGGGCTTTAAAATGTAAAATGATAAAATCCTATGTTATGTAGATTTTAATATTTATATAGTAAATATAAATATTCAATATATTTGTATAGTAAAGAACCTGGTAGGTTGTAAAGGTTGTAAGTATAAAACATGGTAGGCAATAATAAGCTTTGCTTCAGCCTATTCCTTTTTTTTTGGTAAATTGTTGGTTTTGTTTTGATATTGTTGTTTTGTTGTTTAATGTTTGGATTATTTGCTAAAAAATAAAGTGAAAATGAAAGGTCATAGTTATTTCCCTCTGTTTAAGGGGGGTGTACTCAGATTTCAGCTTGTAAAAACCCACAATGCAGCAATTGAGTTGATCCCTTCCTGCTATCACTGCAACCCATTTACAGGGGAAAAAATACCTTATCTCTTCAGCCAGGCCAACAATTCCCTTTAATGACCCCCTTTCAGGAACATAGACAGGTATGGGGCATTGCAGGCTAACAATAGAAGCCAAACAACCCCCATTCCAAAGGGGGGACCCGTTCATCTGTTTCAATTTGCATATTTTCTAAACTAAAACCAGGCTTTGTTGGGCTGCTGGATAAAACCTGGAACTAAACGCTATTTTGAATTGAAAAAGCTTCCTGGATGGGATGAGAAACGTCTTCAAACTTAGAAACAAAGTCCAGTGGATTTTTCTTAAACTCTTTTGGAACAGCATCGGAGCCAAACAGGAACCCCACGGGTGACGGTACTCTCTCCATTTCCTTTCACTTACACTACTAGACAGAGCCCTATCATCAGAAATACTCTGATGAATCTGCTGTCATTGGGTGCATCAGAGATATTCAGAACCTGAGTGCAAGGAGCTAATGGACCACATTGAGGAATGGTGTTTTAGATTTCAGGAGAAGCAAGATTGGGTCTAACTGTAATACGGTGATGAGATAAGAAGTGGATGATTATCTGTTCGTGGGGGAGAGTGGGATTTCTCCATCATCTGCTGAGGTAACAGCATAAGTGCAGCTACAGGTGAAGCACTTCTTCTGCAACTGATTTATGGAGCCTGGCAGCTTTGCACATGTCAGAGGGCTTTGCTCTGCTTTTGCAAGTTAGTGTGCATCATGATCAGAATATCTGATTTTGAGCCCATGAGAGTGTATTGATCACTTTTCTTATTTATTCCAAATGAAATTCCATCCATAGAATTTCTATCAAGGCAGCCGTTCATGTAGTCATACCGTCCAGCAGAAATCACAGAAATTAATGAAGGAACACTCT
>NW_015152756.1:29530-30651 GCF_000732505.1 Cyprinodon variegatus | reverse complement strand
GTGTGTAAATAATCTGCTCAATCTAGTGAGCAGAGTTTACAGATGGGCAGATTTAAAGCCTTGTGGATTAATCCCTTGTCTGTCTCTATAGATTAATCTATTCTATCTAGATCTAAAGCTCTACTTAGCGCTGATTAAATTGTGTCTTTAAGACACAGATCTGTGTTTTTGCTCCTACAATAAACCCTTAACAGCAGCTGAGTATTTGCTAATAAAACTGAAAATAATTCAGCAGTCTAAAAGACTATACCAACATTAAAACTGAGTAAATTTTTCAGCCATTTAATGGCCTGTAACACAATCTATGTTTACTAGAATGAATAGACATCGATCTTCTCCAAACACCTAAACATGTCTGCCCCAGTAAATGGGAGTATTTTTCTTCTGCCTTTTTGCCACAAATCTGCATTTGCTACAAAAGGGAAGTTTGGTTCACCTGAAAATGTAATCGAGATCTTTGGTCCATCTGTGAGGGTTACACTTCGAATACGTAATGCAACCAGTGAAACATATTAGATCGGTTTTGTACTTTATGAATCTGAACACACAGAAATGGACTTTAAAAAAACAAATCTAATTTAGGAATTTTTCTTAAAATAAGTGATTTTTTTTTTTTCATGAATTGAGGAGGTAAGTGAGACACTTTGCCAATGGAACAGGCCATCTGACATTTCAAATAAGAAAATAAAACAATTGCATTGTTTTATTTCAAGTGCCTATTATGTAATGATCTTATTTTAAGATTGAATATGCCCATTCCATTGGCTGATCATCTTATGTACCCGCTCAAATTAAGGGTAAATACACTTAATTTAAGACCTTTTTTACTTATGATTTTGCAGTGTTATTTTGTCATCGGATATTTTGGATTGTTTTTCTGTAGCTTTACATGTTGGGCTAAATGCAGCACATGGTCCCTTAAAATCTAATTATACTGATTATACAACCTTTTGATGAACAAGAAAACCAAATCTGACTTTTCCAGGGGTGTTTTTATGGAGGACAGAGTCACTGAAAAAGAAAACTAGCCATTTCAAACATAAATCAGGCAATTGAAAAAAGCACTTTCTAATTATTTATTTTAAATTAGATTATTATAGAGGAATTGTAAATTGTATTAA
>NW_015152756.1:26115-26936 GCF_000732505.1 Cyprinodon variegatus | reverse complement strand
GATTTAAAGAACTTTCAGAAGTTTGAATTCTGAATATGAGCGACTTTTCCTTTAAAGCATTTCGTTTATCGAGTTTCCTCAGGTAGGACTTGTAGGGACTGCAGCCATATGGCCATCCAACCTCAGACTCGATTCATCACATTCATTCAATGTTTATAATGTGAGCTTCTGAGGAGCGACAGCGAGAGAGAGCCAATCATACAGGAGCTTTTGGGCGGTCTAAACCCGGGGAAGAGGGGTTGGTCGCTGGACGCATCTCAGTGTTCGGTAGTGTAACGCTGACTGTGGAGAGTAAAAACTGCAGGGGACCAACACTGACATTTCAAAATGTCGAGGGGACGTGTTCCCTGTCATCTCAGATTACTTCTGTCCTCTTGGACCTGCCCTCCTTCCATAGCGCCTCCTTTTCAACTCAGCTGGGACTTGCAGAAGTAGCTGAAATACTATTTTACCTTTGGAGATATTAATGAGCTGCTCCTGGGTGTAAAATCCAACCTATTATTGCTATAGGTATGAATCATTGCAAATAATAAAAGGAAAGATATTGAAACATTTGTTTAATCTGCAAAAAAAACAAAACAAACAGCCAACAGCAGAGGTATGAAATATAAAAAAAAATAAAACTATGATCATCAAGAAGACAAGTGAAGTTGTTATAAGAAATGAAGCTAGCAGAGCAGTGTAATTAAATGTAATTTACTTTATTTATATAGGCCCAATTTGTTACACATTTCTTCTTAAGACATTAAGACAGTTAAATAATTAGATCAAACAGTCAGACTGGTAAAAAGTTTCTAAGGAATACATCTGATTGCATGGAT
>NW_015152756.1:23765-24774 GCF_000732505.1 Cyprinodon variegatus | reverse complement strand
GAAGATATCCACTACCAGTTTGGGTTTTCCTCTCTGTGCAATCAAGCATTTCTTTTTTACTTTTCCCAAACAACATTCAGATTATCCTCTGACAGTGTTTTTTTTTCTAAATGCAGTTTTTAAACTCTTTAAACAGTTTTGCTCTGAATTTTCAGGGGCAAGTTTGAGTGAGATTCTACTTTTTTTTCTGCTTGAAATCTAAATCTTTGAGGGACAAAATAAATACGGGTCTAAAAATGTGCGTTTTGGTTTATTATCTGCTTGAAACTCCCTTCTGCTGTTGCATGGTGAGTTAGAAATAATTTCTAGTATGTAGTAATGTATCAGCCTTTCACTTTCTGATCACTAGAAACATTTTTCTTCAGGTAGATGCTGTTGCTTAACATTTAATTCAAACCTTTCCTAGCTGAGTGTTATAGTTTTCTGTTTGAGTTTTATCTCTGAGTTTTCATTGGTCTTATTTCCATTCTTCTGTTCTTGTTATTTTTGATTGTATTTGAGTAGATATTTTTTCTTTGCCCTCAGTTCAATTACAGAAGATAAGATGTAGTTGGCAAAGAGAAGAATGCAATTCTAGTTATGGAAAGTGAACTGTATTAATTTAACATGATAGCCACTTCTGCCAAAGACGTTTTAAGATTCGTTGAGCCTTATTATCTCTGAAAAGACAGGAGGGAAAAAGGAAATACAAGATAAATGATTATAGGGAACCTTATTTCATCCTCCATTCCATTGAAGGTTGTTATTCTGTTTTATGTATTTCAGTGGTGATATTGTTGCTTTGTTTTTCTTTTAGCCTCACATTATTTTCTGTGTCCTTCAGATCAGCAAGCTGCAGCTGCAAACCGTCAAAGAGCGATTTCAGGCATTCCTCAATGGAGACACTCAGATTGTGGCTGACGAGGCTTTTATCAATGCTGTTCAGAGCTACTATGAGGTGAGTTTATAATGCTTTCTAAATGTAAACTGTTGGGTTCATAAATGTAGGTTTGCAAAAGAAGAACTGAAA
>NW_015152756.1:17722-22927 GCF_000732505.1 Cyprinodon variegatus | reverse complement strand
AAAGGAAATTTCCTTTGGAATGGGGGTTGTTTGGCTTCTTTGTCGGCCTGCAATGCCCCCATTCCAAGGGGGTGGACTCGTTGTCCTGCACAATTTGCAAGTTTTCTTAAGCAGAACTCTAACTCAAAACTATTTCTGACATTTTGAATTGAAAAAGCTTCCTGGATGTGATGAGAAACGTCTTCAAACTTGGAAAAAAATTCCAGTGGATTGTTTTTTTTTTTAAACTTTTTGGAATGAGTTTGACCTGGATGAAGGAGTTCTGAAACCTGGGGGCAATTATCTTAAACTAATATTGTGATTTTTATTAAATTTTTCCTTGCGCTAACTACAATCATGTAAATGCTTTAGTAAAGGGTTTCGAGTTTTGCATGACCTTGGAAGCTGTCCGAAGTCAAATGTTTTTTTTTTCGGGACCTTTGTGTTAAAAAAAAACTGCCAACTTCGACTTGCAAGCATGAATATGTGAGCTAGCTCCATCTTTCTCTTCTCTCCTGCGATGATTGCAAACTTACTTTGAGCCTGTTATCACCACCTAAAGGACTGGAATAAGACATTTAACAACTTAATTGAGTTTAATTTAATGTAATATTACCAAAATTGAGTGCCTCTGCGATTTAAAATAGCTTTTTGTCAAATTGCAATTATATTTCAAATGAAATTAATTGCCCAGCCGTACTTTACTGTACCTGATGTAAAATTGCTCTTGAAAAACGTTTCTTCAAAATGCTTCTCAAATAAATGCAACTTGTCCGCAAATGGTAAACTACTCTGTTAATTTTTATCTGGAATAATAATAAACTAACTATTACCAATGCTTAATGAATTAATTCTGCTAGAATAAATATTTTCTGTTACTTCTTACTGTCATGATGGGTCTAATGTGTCTTGCCCACATGCAGAAGGACTCAAAGAGATTTGAAAAAGGTTTAACAGTTTAATGGAAAGACTGCAGAACAAGACATAGAAAACAGTTCTCCAGCTTGGGGAGGTTCCAGGGATCAGGTGAACCGGAAGCGGAAACTGTAGGAGGAGATCAGAGTGGTGAGTTCAAGGTCTGTGGGAAAACAGGCCGATGTCTGAATTTATGGTTTGACTTGGACTCACTGTTGTGGTTTGGGGAGGTTCCAGAGTTCCTGTTTGTGGAGGCTTGCAGTGTCGAAGGTGTTGTTCTTTGGAGGGCGGATAGGCAGACAATGTGGTCCTGAGGAGCAGCGGAGAAGACTGTTACTTGTTCCTGACGTGAAAGGCATTCAGATAGGGAGTTCTGACTCCCTTTCTCAGCATGACGAGAGAGTTCCTTCCTAGGCTAGAAGGACCTGGCTTATCCAGTGGATCCGTAGATATCCTGCCGGAGAATCACAAAGAGAAAACTTGGTTAAAGCTTGAGAAGTCAGAAGAAACTAGAACTCAAAGCATGACTCAGCAAAACTCTGAGGGGTTAAGAGTACCGATTACTGGCAAACACTCTGGCGAGGAAGTGAAGACAGTCTGCTGCTTAAATACTCCTCAGGAAGTGATGAGAACATGAAGCCCTCCAGACCAGCAGAGAACAATGGCACCATCTGGTGGATGCACGGAGGAACTGAAAGAGAACAAAAAACAAACCACAAACTGGAACCCTAACATTTACCAGGATTTTATTTGGACCTTAAACTCAGTCTCCCATCTGGGTTTTTCTCTCCTCCTCCTTGTCTGAATCGACCTGGATGTCTACTTCAATCTGCTGGTCCAATCACATCGGTCCTAAAAAACAAACATTGTTTTGGTGCATTTGGTTGCGTCCACCTGGGTCCACCTTTGAGTCATTTTTTTTCCCTCTGCGCTTTTCTGGTTCTTTTGCAGCTTAATATCCGTTTCCACAGGTTGAAACACAGTCACCTATGTATTCTTCTCTCGGAGGGAGGGGGCCGGCCCTGAGGGGTCAGAGATGAAAGCCATAATATTAAAAGGGTGTTTTTATACTTTAATTGATACATTATTTCATTTGATTATTTTTTATGAATTGTATAAAATCTTTTTGTTTAATTAAATTCATATCATCAGGTCAGAAATACATGTCAGCCCACCTGGTACAGTCAGAGCATTAGGGCCAGGCTAGAATTTATTTTTGTTTTTTTTTATTCGAGAATAAAGTCGTAACATTGAGATAGTTTTATGACTTTATTTTCGTAATGTTATGACTTTATTCATGTATTAAAAATAAATAAAAGTCTGTCCCTAATACTCCGTCAGACCCGAGGGCCTATCAAGACCTAAGCAGGAAAAAAAATCCTGCTAATTTAAATCTCTAGCTCAATGTATGGTGTTCAGGTTTGTGCAACAGGGTAAAATTGTAGCTAAAGAGATGAGAAGGAGAAAAAGAGAAACTAGGTCAAGGGAAGGGGATTATCATGTTAAGAGTGTATAAAAACCAAACCAATAAAACAAAACATTCTTTGATTTCAGATCTTCCTGAAAAGTGATCGTGTGTCACGGATGGTGCAAAGCGGTGGTTTTTCGGCCAGCGATTCCCGTGACGTTTTTAAGAAGCACATAGAGAAGCGGGTTCGCAGCCTGCCTGAGATCGACGGCCTGAGCAAAGAGACTGTGCTGAGCTCCTGGATAGCGAAATTTGACACCATCTATCGAGGAGAGGAAGACCTCAGGAAGCAGCAGCAGAGGATGACAGCCAGCGCTGCTTCTGAGCTCATCCTGAGCAAGGATCAGCTGTATGAGATGTTCCAACAGATCCTTGGGATCAAGAAGTTTGAGCACCAGCTGCTCTACAATGCCTGCCAGGTTAGTGCATCATCATGCCATCTTGCTTTCAGCTGGGCTATTTAGAAAGGAAACACTACTTTTGGGCTGTCAACTCTCACCCATTGGGCCTGAGACTCTCAGTTTCTTCTTCTATCCACACTCCATATTCTAAATTTTTCAACCAATGAAATGACAGGCATTAAAAATAAACTCAATTCCACTTNTCCTAGGCTAGAAGGACCTGGCTTATCCAGTGGATCCGTAGATATCCTGCCGGAGAATCACAAAGAGAAAACTTGGTTAAAGCTTGAGAAGTCAGAAGAAACTAGAACTCAAAGCATGACTCAGCAAAACTCTGAGGGGTTAAGAGTACCGATTACTGGCAAACACTCTGGCGAGGAAGTGAAGACAGTCTGCTGCTTAAATACTCCTCAGGAAGTGATGAGAACATGAAGCCCTCCAGACCAGCAGAGAACAATGGCACCATCTGGTGGATGCACGGAGGAACTGAAAGAGAACAAAAAACAAACCACAAACTGGAACCCTAACATTTACCAGGATTTTATTTGGACCTTAAACTCAGTCTCCCATCTGGGTTTTTCTCTCCTCCTCCTTGTCTGAATCGACCTGGATGTCTACTTCAATCTGCTGGTCCAATCACATCGGTCCTAAAAAACAAACATTGTTTTGGTGCATTTGGTTGCGTCCACCTGGGTCCACCTTTGAGTCATTTTTTTTCCCTCTGCGCTTTTCTGGTTCTTTTGCAGCTTAATATCCGTTTCCACAGGTTGAAACACAGTCACCTATGTATTCTTCTCTCGGAGGGAGGGGGCCGGCCCTGAGGGGTCAGAGATGAAAGCCATAATATTAAAAGGGTGTTTTTATACTTTAATTGATACATTATTTCATTTGATTATTTTTTATGAATTGTATAAAATCTTTTTGTTTAATTAAATTCATATCATCAGGTCAGAAATACATGTCAGCCCACCTGGTACAGTCAGAGCATTAGGGCCAGGCTAGAATTTATTTTTGTTTTTTTTTATTCGAGAATAAAGTCGTAACATTGAGATAGTTTTATGACTTTATTTTCGTAATGTTATGACTTTATTCATGTATTAAAAATAAATAAAAGTCTGTCCCTAATACTCCGTCAGACCCGAGGGCCTATCAAGACCTAAGCAGGAAAAAAAATCCTGCTAATTTAAATCTCTAGCTCAATGTATGGTGTTCAGGTTTGTGCAACAGGGTAAAATTGTAGCTAAAGAGATGAGAAGGAGAAAAAGAGAAACTAGGTCAAGGGAAGGGGATTATCATGTTAAGAGTGTATAAAAACCAAACCAATAAAACAAAACATTCTTTGATTTCAGATCTTCCTGAAAAGTGATCGTGTGTCACGGATGGTGCAAAGCGGTGGTTTTTCGGCCAGCGATTCCCGTGACGTTTTTAAGAAGCACATAGAGAAGCGGGTTCGCAGCCTGCCTGAGATCGACGGCCTGAGCAAAGAGACTGTGCTGAGCTCCTGGATAGCGAAATTTGACACCATCTATCGAGGAGAGGAAGACCTCAGGAAGCAGCAGCAGAGGATGACAGCCAGCGCTGCTTCTGAGCTCATCCTGAGCAAGGATCAGCTGTATGAGATGTTCCAACAGATCCTTGGGATCAAGAAGTTTGAGCACCAGCTGCTCTACAATGCCTGCCAGGTTAGTGCATCATCATGCCATCTTGCTTTCAGCTGGGCTATTTAGAAAGGAAACACTACTTTTGGGCTGTCAACTCTCACCCATTGGGCCTGAGACTCTCAGTTTCTTCTTCTATCCACACTCCATATTCTAAATTTTTCAACCAATGAAATGACAGGCATTAAAAATAAACTCAATTCCACTTGTTGATATATAAACATACCATGTTGATAAAATCCAGTCCGCGTTTTCAACACAACTTAAGTGCTAACGCATAACGACATGCCAGGTTCATATCCAGTCCAGGGGTGGATTTAAGAACTTTGGGGCCCTAGGCAAACACAGACAGGGGGCTCTCTGAAATGAGAAGACAACAAGACTCCCAGATTCCACATACTCCATCAGCGCTCCGTTCAAAGTAATTGTCTTTCGTGTTATGCAATGAGAACTGTTCCACATCCACCACTACTCCTCCGTACATCACCACCCACGTACATTTTCTCCGTCCTTCACCATCAAAACATGAAGCCAAGCTATTTTTTGCTCCACTCTGGTCGAGCCAGGTCAAGATCCACAATTGCAATCGCATCAAAGAACATCGAGAAGATCCGGTTTGTGAAATTAAAATATGGTAACATGGATCGGTAACTACAAATTAGAGCAGAATTCTTATATATTCCCAAAAACTAAGAGCCTTTAATTGAATGATTGGATGCAAACTATTGATACTTCATCATAGGGCTGGGCGATAATTCAATAACGATATCTATCGATCGATAGA
>NW_015152756.1:14572-17088 GCF_000732505.1 Cyprinodon variegatus | reverse complement strand
TTTTCACTTTTACCCGATGTATTCCAGCATCCAGCTGCCATGCCTTGCTATAAGTGAATATAATTATGATTATAAATGACTTCCCGTATATTTCTAAAATAATTTTAGCTTCAACCAGAATAGTGTTTTTGTTTGTTAGTTTTTTGTCTGCAATCCTTTCAAGAAGGCTGAAAATAAAGATCCGCTTCTTTGTCTGCCACTGTTGACAAGATGCAGAATAGTGACTGTTGTTGAGTGTTAAAAACGGTCAGCTAGGATGAAATGTGACCTGGCTGTTCAGACATAGGTCACATTGGAAAAGATCAGATACCTTTCAGATTCAGGACCACAGAGCCAAGTGGACTGGGTCACAGTGGAAATGAACAGATCTGTGTTTTTAAGACTTTCATGAAAAGATCAGATACAGGTCACGAAAAAATCGGGTTTGGGTCACCTCAGCCTGTTGTTGTTTGGAGTATTTCATCTGACCAAAAGGAAAATGAAATCTAAAGAAGAAGAAGAAGACAACATGCTATCTGTTCCCACACTTAATATTAACTGTGTTCATTAGTGTCATTTGTTTGCCAGCTCTAGTCATCATTGCTGTCAAAGCGATGTACAGAATGCCCAGAATTATTATCCAATGATGGATCTTACTGCTTTTTTATATGACAAGAGCAATTTTTCAAAACAGAATTATTTCATCGATTAACAGCAGAGACGGGGGATCTAGAGCCATCAAGTCATCTCTATTTCATCTATCTGTTCTGCCCTGCCACTAAGCCATGCAAGTCCAATCTGCAGGGGTTAAACCAGATTGGACTCACCTTGTTCAGTGGCTGGGCAGAACCAATATATGACATAGAGATGACTTGATGGTTCTAGATGCCCCGTCTGTGATTAACAGATTATTTTTATAACAAAGGTAACACTCTCAAGATATGGCAATAGCTTTGATGTAACCGACTGGAAAATTAGCTGGTATCCTGCTCTCCATGCGGTTGCCTCTTACACCAAATCATATTTTCAATCAGGACCTGTCATTTAAATCCCAGACCAAAGAGGTTTCTAGAATTTCCTTCTTTCATCTGCAGAATATTGCAAAAATTAGAAATCTCCTGTCCAAGCGTGATGCTGGAAAACAAGTCCATGCTTTTGTTACTTTAAGGCTCATGAAATATTAGCTCTTTTCTTTTAAAGAAAGACACGTGCCTTGACAGTGTTGGTACTGCACATTTAAAGAGGCATCGTGAAGTTTTGTAGTGATGCTGCCACCTGTAGGCAAAACACAGAGCTGCAGCACCTCTGTCCTTGTTTTCGTAGCTTTCACTTGTACTACACAAGTTTTTTTTATTTACCTATTTTACCTTAGGTGGAGTTGCCATTGGTGTCTGAGTTGAGCTGGATGCTGGTCCCCTCTGAGTATCCACAAAATCCATCTTGGATGTAACACTTAGATTGATTGCTGATTGGGCCAATTCAACATGGATGTGATGATGTCATATCCGCAGTGTAGTGCAGGAGCTTCCAACCTGAAGTACATTCAGGAAAATAGGATACTGGCTGATATTACTGAGGCGTCATCGCCTGTTTCTACTCATCAAACCGTGTTTTAGTCATAAAGAGTTAAATTAAAAGGAAAGATACCTTCCAGTAAAGACATACATAATGTCTCTTTGAATGAATAAAGCAGATCTCTTGCAGCTGCAAAAAAAAAGAATTCTACTTGGAAATAGTGCTGATTAGTTGCTAAAAGAGCCACTTTTTCTCAACTCTAAGCAGAAATGATCAGGCTTGCACTCCCATCACTCACTGATCGCAGAAAGTGGGCATGTTGTTTCTTGGTTAGCTGCATCGTGATTAAGCTCGGTGCTTCCTTGAGGGTGTGGGTAAATACAACAAGGAGGGGCTGCAGATCAGAGAGCAGAAGTCATTAAGATTACAGACTTGCGTGAATCAAGCAACAACTAATCTAGGAACTAATTTAATAAAGGTATAGCATTGTGTGATAGTTCGAACATAAAATGCAGTTAAATATATAATTAGTATTCTGTTTTGAAAAAGATAATGAACTTTTTCTACAGCTAGAACATAACAGGTCTTTAGTATATGCTCTTGAATTAATCTGCTGCTAAAAAAGAAGCTAATATACAGCTTCCCAACAGCCTGTCAGGACAAATAATCAAACATCTTCCAGCTTTTGTCTCCAGAGGGGCAGCAGGCAGGGATGCCCGCTCCCCCCTCACTTTTTGCCATTTTCATTGAGCCTCTAGCTGCTACAATCAGACAAACTAATGTGGTTAAAGGTATAAAAGACATGAAAAAGAGAATAAAATTAGACATTATGCAGATGATATATGACTTTATCTCAAGCACTCAAACACTTGCCTCCCTCAAGTAATTAGATTACTAGAATCTTTCTCAAAAGTCTCAGATTACTTTATAAATCGGTCTAAATCTATAATACTACCAATTAGTTGCTCTCTACAGAATCCCTCAGGTCTACAGTTGCAATCAGGAAATACCAAATATTTGGG
>NW_015152756.1:11090-12251 GCF_000732505.1 Cyprinodon variegatus | reverse complement strand
TTTGAACTGCAGGAGATTGTCTTGACCATGTCTACATGCCTAAATGCACTGAGTTGCCGCCATGTGATTGGCTGCTTAGAAATTAAGTGTTAACGAGCAGTTGGACAGGTGTACCTAATAAAGTGGCCGGTGAGTGTATGTCCTGCTTTTTGGTTTTTGTTAGGGAATTATTTGCCATTTATAAAGTGGTGTCTTTAAGTTAAAGTGATATTAATTCATCCTGACAGTCATTATAATAAAAAAAAAATCAATGTATTTGTTTTACGGACATATCTTGATCGTGATGAACCTCTTACCAAGGTCATTAGTGCTGAAAGAGCTTTAACATGAAAGTCCTGTACTTGTAACAGTGATGTGAACTTTTCATAATTTAGTTAACAGACATGATGCAGTTAGACAGTCTCTGCCCTTACATAATTGATCATAATTACAAGTGATGTAATTATGTCATCTTTTCTGACTCCTAATAATCCTTCTCTAAGTCAGGATCTCTTTCTTTAACGGAGATAAACATAATAGTGTGGGCCCTTGATGTTTGATTTGGAGGGAGGGTCGGCCTGTTTAGGGCATTGCACTCGGAATCCAGAGTTCTTGAGTTCAAGCCCCCCTCCCACTGACTGCAAAGACCCTTAACCCACACTGCGTGTCAGAATGGTGTGGTAGAATGACAATCCACTGCTCCCCAAGGGGATGGGTAAAATGCATAGGTACATTTCTTCAGTGTGGGATTAATAAAGTTCAATTATTATGTTGCTTTGAGAATATTTGATCTGATACCACAAATGCCTCCTTATTTCAATTCAGTCCACTTATATAGTGATAATTCACAACCCACGTCATCTCAAGGCACTTTAGAGAAACAATTCAACCAGATCATCCATTCAGATTGTTTTAATTTTTCTATCTAAGGAAAACCAGCTGATTGCATTGACTGATTCCAAAGCAATCCCTCACACCAAGAATGCTTGTATTGACAGTGGAGAGGAAAAACTTCGTTTTAACAGGAAGAAACCTTTAGCAGAACCAGGCTCAGTGTGAGCGGCCATCTGCTGAGGCCCACTGGGGTTCAAGGAGACAGAAGCAGACATAGAAAAAGAAGCATAGATACAAAAGGCAACTGTCAACCAGCTCCATAGCATTAACAGATTCTGGCAGAATAGA
>NW_015152756.1:6235-8206 GCF_000732505.1 Cyprinodon variegatus | reverse complement strand
ATGGTGTTACTAAGACTCAAAACTGACCTTTAAGTTTTGTTGCGACGTAAGTATTTCAGCTAATAATAGGAGACATTCTGATTTCTGATTCTGATATAAGACAATAAAATTGCTTCTACAATACAAGTAAAACACTTTACTTATAAATTGAAGGTGGGCAAAGGTAAATTTTTTTAATCTACAATAATCTTATTGTCATCTTGGAATTAATCTAGATCAAAATGGCTCATTTGAAATCTGCCAAAGAGATTCATGAATAGGAATCAGAATCACTTTATTAATTCCTTACAGAAGAGGGACAACAAGACAACAAGTCAGTAGGAGAGTTCAAAACGTTTATTATTATAAAAACATAAACAAACTGAAACTAAAGTGGAGCTGCTAGGATGTGCGGCTCGCAGATGCTGCAGGAGGGGGCGGGGCAATCTCAGACAGTGACCACGATCACTGACAGAAAATGATGATCTCAGTGAGTCACCTACCTGGTTCAACAGTACAGTCCATCTCCCTGGAAAGTGGCGTAATCCTGCTGCTGGACTGAGGAATGACGTGGCAGGCGTCACCCAGAGTGTCCTTGGTGCTGCAGTCCCAGAGGACTTGTAGGAAGCCGATTCTGGACAGGGATTCAGAACAGGCAGGAACAGACAGAACAGGCAGGATCCAGGTTTCCAGGCATCCTAGAGCTCGCAGGCAGGTTCAGAGTCAGAAGCGTGACCAGGCAGACACGCACATGAGCAGACAAGATCAGGTGCAGATGGGCAGGCTGACTGGAAGAGGGTAGCTGAGACAGGACGTGGAACCAGAACTTGATGCAGGAACTTTAAACTGGTCTCCACCTTGGAGCCAGACTTACTGGGATAAAAACTGAACCTCCACGCCTATAGAGCCAAAAACCCAGAGGACTCATCAGGGGAGGAACAATGGACGATTAGGAGACGAGACAGACATAAACCCCTCTTTCCTCTGGCTGCCAGGATCCAGGACATGAACCTTAGAATAAACAGAACTGAACAGATTGAACGGAGAACAACATCTAATGATCTCGGCCATGATATCTGGAACTGAGCCCCATATAACTGAAACTGGCAGGTGGATGGGATGAATGATAATTACGAGCTGGAAGGGGTGAAGCAGGTGAAAGGCATGAGCATTTAAGGCCAGTTACCACAGCAGATCATGACAAAAGTAGATTTTTATTTAAAAAAAGAGGCATTTAGTTAATTTTGTAAAATATTTGCATTGATCTCAAATTAAATAAAAATGGGAATTATTATGGATGCATTATTAGGGATGCATGATATTTATCGGACCAATAAAATATTTTACTGGTACAAATAGCAGATAAATCAATTAAATCGGGTGTACTTTTATTCAGGCAGAGCAGCTCCTTACTAGCAGGACCCAAGCATGGCTCCTTCATTACCTGACTGTCACTTCCCGAGCTGCCCCGGAAGCCCAATCCCTCCTTCGCATGCGCAAACAAAATAATAAGCGATACAGATACCCGAAAAACTACATAACAACGGAACTGGAAATACTAATTATATACTAAAAACAATAATGAATGCTAAACTACATTGCATAGAAAATATTGAAGACTTTTCTGGAAAAAATCTATTAGTTTTACATTCTCTCCATTGTATTGCGTGACATCATCGCACAGGCTCAGAGCAGTCACAGTATCATTCTAAAGGCTATTTAAGTGTATTGCTTTTTTTTAAGAATATGCAATATTTCCGCAAATACAAAAAAGACAAAAGAATAAAGAAGTTAGAAAAACTAAGTATTGCCTACCTGGAAGTTTTTCTGTTCACGAACGAGCAGGTCTGGTTGTGCTTCTGGGATGGATCGGATAGTGACACCGACTGTTAATGAAGAAACATGTCTTCACGCTAGAGAACGCGGAGAACAGATGTCTATATTTAGATGGTTTTTGAAAGCTATGAAAACTTTTCAAGAGAGTTAAAAAGG
>NW_015152756.1:0-203 GCF_000732505.1 Cyprinodon variegatus | reverse complement strand
TCTCTACTGTTACCCACTCTTTACTCCATCCAGACAGTGTCTTGCCCACGACCAAAATCAAATAAATTAGCAAAGATTTCCAAAGGAGTAAATCATGATAATTTAATTACAATAAAAATAAGTCCAATTGGGGGAAGAGAACAATTAAATGTGGTCTATTTAACATAAGTTATCTACTTCAAAAAGTTTGCTAGTTAATGACT
>NW_015152755.1:31837-34851 GCF_000732505.1 Cyprinodon variegatus | reverse complement strand
TTCTAACACACAGTTAGTAGGACTGTGTGTCATAAACAGTATATAACAGCTGAAATAATATCTGATTAAATAAGATACTTTACCACCCCTAGAGGAGAGGGCAATAAACATTTTAAAGTATCAGAAACATAAATTCCCAGCGGGCTGGGAATAGAATTTAACTATAGAATCACAACAACATTGAGCACAGCGCAAAAAAACATGTCCTGCATACTGACAATAATATTAATGGTCAATTCATATTCTCAAAATAAGCAATGTAAATCATGACAAAATATTGGTATAGACATTTTCCCCCTCGTTTTTAAATAAATAGATATAGACACACAAAACTGAGCTTAAGAAAAATATAGCTGTAGTAAATACTAAGGAAAGTATTTTCTCTCTCATGAAACAGATATAACATTGTGATCTTTGGTGGAGTTGATGGCTACTCTAGAAAGGTAATTTCTCACCATAAAATGTATAATTCTTTAAGTATTAAATTAGGACTGTAAACCACAATGTCCTAAACTGATCTGTTTAGCATTTCGCCTTGACATGTGTTACATGTGTTTGTGGTTTTTTTTCTTCTAAAAATAAACTGACTTTACAGTTGGGAATGCAAAGCTACAAAAGTATTTTAATCATATGAATAATTACAGAATTGAACGACTGTGGAGAGATGTCTGGGTTGCAGTGACCAGCAAGTACTATCATACTCTACATTCTCTCGAGGAGGATGGTGTACTTGACACCTCTGATGCTCTTCAGCTATTTGGTGTACACTACATCTTTGTCCCACAACTGAAGGTGGACCTTGAAACCTTTATGGAAGGATGGAATAACCATCCTCTACGGACAGAAGACAGACTAAGCCCTGAACAGCTGTGGACTTTGGGGCACCTCCGAGATCTGGATGAAGGGGAGAGAATTGAGGTAATCGCTAGTAATTTCAATAGTTGTACTAATTAATGATATATATCTATATATATCTATATATAGATATATATGTATTCTCTCTCTCTCTCTCTCTCCCTCTCTCACTCACACAACCACACACACACACAGACACAGAGCAAGCTGTCAACGAGCAATAATCATAATAATGGTATGATAAAGGATCTAGATCTGATGGATCATGTTATTACTTTGTGGTTAACTAAGATGACATATGATTATATCAAATATTTTTTCTAAAGCACAAAGTCACAATGTCTACATCAATTTATTCTGTTTAATATTTCTTAATATAATTTAAAACATATTTTAAATGAAATGGCAATGATGTAGTTATGTAACAAATCAAAACCTCAAAAATGACTAAAGAAACATCACAGTAGGTTCTGTTGGTGAATTTATTTCAACAATACACGAATAGAGGTTGAAAATAATTAAAAACATTCACTTATGTCATTGTTTTGATTAATTCTCCTGTGTCTGTGCTTGTAGGACCTTCGGGACCCAGTAATTGACTGGGAGAGTGCTGTGCTCCAAGAAGACAACCGAGCAGTTGTGGTCCCTGTAGTTGAGTGCCCATTGGATGACGACATCCTTGCAGAACTTCAGAGAACCATCAATCCTTTAGATCCTTCTGAAGAACATGGCCGAGACTTGTACATTAAATACAAAACATGGTGTCATAACATCAATATTTAAGTAGGAGAAGACTTTTGAACTCTTTTTATAAAGATCTAGACAGTTTCAGTAACACCTGCCAGTTTCATCAGCACTGAACCTCAGAACTGCAAATCTTCAGAACATTAACCAGGTTCTCCAAACAGACATTCACACATTTTATTGTTATTTTAAGCTTAATTTCCTTTGAGGAGCAGGAAAATTGACAAGTCACTGAGAAATAAATTGGATTGCAAATAATTTTGAAACTTCTATGTATTGTGTGTTTTTTCAGCATTTCTATTTTCAATGAAATTAAACTCCCATCAATTGCAATTTTATTTGATATGTTATCAAATGGGCAAAATGATTAGTTCCCCCAGTGTTAACTGCTTTCAAAAAAACAGAACAGCTTCTGTCATGATCCTTTTAAACTCAGAGTAAGTTGTCAAATGCTGTACTGGAAATGTGACAGTACACGTACATGCACTCACTACTAGATAGCAAATGGAGTGATTGCCTAAACGCTCACTGCACTCATGGTCAAACCTGAATGTTATCTTAAAATGTTGCTTTTCACTTGGAAGAATTGGAGTATTGGCTTGCCCTTTCATCCACTGAAGAACATGCTGGACTGCAAGACATTCTGACCCTTCACCTGACGTCTCCCTATCTATGAATATATATATCTTTTGAAAAAAATTTATTGAAAGGAATTCAATGCATATATCTTAAAAAAAAATAAAAAATTATATGCATTTAACTCACAACAGCAAATAATTTTATCAGTGTTTCCCGCAGCACTGTCTTGGCGAGGTTGCTGCCTCGCCAAACTCATGCTACCGCCTCGCCAAAAAAACCAGTCCAAAAAACCCCCCCAAAAACAAAAATACAAAAATTAAGTTTTAAATCATTGCCAGGCCCAGACATTAAAACAGCATTGATAAGTGCACACTTAATTGCGACACCCTCTGGTTTGTTATATTACTACGCCATGGCAGAGGAGTAATTTTCTTTGATCATCCGAGGAGACGTGTAGGGGAAAAAAAACTTCTTTGTCGTCATCATCATCGGTGAACTATATGTGGAAAGGTAATTAGTTATTTAAAACTGAGAATAGAAAATGAATATCTGCCTCGTGTGGTCAAAAAAATTAAGATAGGATTTAGATTTATGTATTCAATTCGATCCACAATATTGAGTATGGTACCTGATATCTCAAGCTCCTCCAAGAAATCCTGCAGGAAGTTTATAATCTTTTTCTCTGCTCTTTCTTTGGATGTCCCCTTTTCACTGTATTGTGGCTGGCAATTCATCATGATGAAGTCAGCATCTGGCTAATGATAAAAATGATATTTGCAAAAGTTATGTGAGAGATGAAACCTAGACAAAACACACAATACAAAATGCACCACAGA
>NW_015152755.1:29746-31787 GCF_000732505.1 Cyprinodon variegatus | reverse complement strand
GAACAGCTTCTGTCATGATCCTTTTAAACTCAGAGTAAGTTGTCAAATGCTGTACTGGAAATGTGACAGTACACGTACATGCACTCACTACTGGATAGCAAATGGAGTGATCCCCTAAAAGCTCACTGCACTCATGGTAAAAACTGAATTTTATCCTAAAATGTTGCTTTTCACTTGGAAGAATTGGAGTGTGGGCTTGCCCTGTCATCCACTGAAGAACATGCTGACCCTTCACCTGACGTCTCCCTATCTATGAACAAAATGCATTTTGAAAATAATTTATTGAAAGCAATTCAATGCATATATCTAAAAAAAAATAATAAATTATATGTATTTAACTCACAATAACAGCAAATAATTTTATCAGTGTTTCCCGCAGCACTATCTTGGCGAGGCGGCTGCCTTGCCAAAGTCATGCTACCGCCTCGCCAACGTTCCAAAAAAACCCCAAAAAAAACAAAAATACAAAAACCAAGTTTTAATTCATTGCCAGGCCCAGACATTAAAACAGCATTGATAACTACAGCTGATAACACTTAATTGCGACACCCTCTGGTTGGTTATATGATTACGCCATGGCAGAGGAGTAATTTTCTTTGATCATCCGAGGAGACGTGTGTAGGGAAAAAAAACCTCTTTGTCGTCATCATCATCGGTGAACTATATGTGGAAAGGTAATTAGTTAATTAAAACTGAGAATAGAAAATTAATATCTGCCTCGTGTGCTCTGACAAATTAAGATAGGATTTAGTTTTATGTATTCAATTCGACCCCCCGCAGTCATCAGCGCAAAACTTGTTCCGGCCAACAACTCACCGCCTGGCCTAAGCAAATTCCTGCGGGAAACACTGTTTATAAATACTTTATGCTTTTATTATCAAGTATGGTACCTGATATCTCAAGCTCCTCCAAGAAATCCTGCAGGAAGTTTATAATCTTCTTCTCAGCTCTTTCTTTGGATGTCCCCTTTTCACTGTATTGTGGCTGGCAATTCATCATGATGAAGTCAGCATCTGGCTAATGATAAAATTAATATTTGCAAAAGTTATGTGAGAGATGAAACCTAGACAAAACACACAATACAAAATGCACCACAGATATAGTTGGGAAGAGCAAAGCAAGTTATTTAAAATAAAAGTTACTTTGGTGATTTTCCCTGGAACAAACAGGGGTCGACAAGCCTCAGCATTTACATTCATCTGGTTAACCAGACCACAGAGTTCCAGGCCCTTCCTGAGTTGTTGCAGCATTGGAATTAGTCTTGTGGTGGAATGCAAAATAATAGCACTGTGGGAGGGGAAAAAATATATATAAATTAACTGAAATTGTAAAGCTTTCCCAACAGAATATAATACTTTTCTTACCAAATCATCTGTGCTTTGTAATCCATTTTGATCTGGGTGGTGTATCCACAGTTTACTATGTCCTCCGCCAACAACATTAGAGACTCTGCATCCACCGCAAATCTGTGGGTTGAATACTTTTAAGTTGAACAGTATGGCTCACTTTAATAATCTTACCCTGGTGATTAGCAGGGCAGATTCCAAATCTGTTACATCCTCTTTAGTCAGAGATCCAAAGTCCACTTCTCCACTGCAGAAAAAGTTGTAGCACCAGTCTTTAAAAAACGCTGGAGCTGGGCCACCTTGGGCAAGGCTAACAGCAATGATTTCTCCAACAGTTCTGTAAAAAACAAATATAACGTATCATATTGAAGAAAAGCAGACAGTACAAATAACAGTAAATGTGACTACATGTGACCTACCTGAAGGTTTCACTATCAAGGTCCGTGAGTGAAAACTTTGGATTTTTACCCTGCCTTTCAGGTCCTTCAAAGAATCTTTGTTCAATACCTGAAATCATATCTTTGAGCACAAAATCTCTCAATCATTTTGGGGTTAACAACTGCTATACATATAGACCGTTACAATATAATGTATGAATTACCTGTTAGAAACTCTTTCCTAAGTGCTCCTGTATCGATACCTGCCTCTCCAATATAGCCCACCTTGAGAACACTTGTTGGGAATGCAGTTTTTTT
>NW_015152755.1:25830-28598 GCF_000732505.1 Cyprinodon variegatus | reverse complement strand
ATAGCCCACCTTGAGAACACTTGTTGGGAATGCAGTTTTTTTCCTCTGCCACTGGAGAATGCCCCTTTCTAAAAGGTCTTCTCTGGCCACACACCGTCTGAATTCCTTTGAACTGTCTACTTGTGTTTCAAGAAAGTGTAAACATCTTCCGTGCTTAAAGAAGCAGATAGAAATATATTAGTAATAAATTACAGATTCTTAAATACACGCAATGCAAATATCACGCTTATTTTATCAAGATATGGTAAATGGTAAATATCATATACTTGAATAGCGCCTTATGTAGCATAAGTTAATAAAGCTCTTCACACTACACATTCACTCTCTGACAAGCTACATTTTAGCCACAGCAGACCTAGGGCAGACTGACAGAAGCATGGCTGCCAGACAATTGGCACCACCAGGCAAAGTGGGCAAAGTGAGACAACAGAGACAAACAGAGCAGGGTTTCAAACCAGCAACCTGTTGACAAGAAAATCTCCCTATCTGCTGCACCACTGTCATGCCTTTAAACAAAGCCCTACAGTAAAAATTATAATGTGTGCATTTGAAACATTTAATTTCATGGAGGGAACTGTAAATGGTAACTGTTAAAGTTGGTGAACATTTCACGATTAATTAGGCATGAAAATATTTGCTATAGTTATTAAATACATACCTTATTGGTTTGCATACAGGAGTTTCCGGAGATGGATATGCACCATTGCAAGTCGTAGAGTCAAAGCTGTTTATGGAACACAATATAAAAAATAGATAAACATATGTATATGGAGAACATTCTAATAAACACATAAACCAAGTAAATTAAGTGTCACCTATCTCCACACAGGCTAGCATGAAGTGTGATTTAATCTTCAGGAAAATCTCAATTGCAAATTGGGCAAACCACCTGAAATTTTTAATGAAAATTGTAAATATGAGAGAAACATTAATATAGGTTTTGAAAAAACCTCGTACTTTTTAAATCAAGTAATTTGTTTGGCTTGCCTTTGCTTTTTTCTCTGCAGTGCATGAGTAAGAGTCCTGAAATAAGCAACAGTACAACCTTTAGATTTTGGAATTTTGCTTCAACAACAACAAAAAAAAAATTAAATAAAAGACCCTCACCTCACCCATGCTTCCATCAGAATCCACCTTTCCTGTGCATGTCTTGATATGTAATGCAAGGACATGCAGAGGCATCACTTCATAACACTGGTAACAAGTCTTCTTTGGCATCTTTGAAAAATGTTGAGAGTCAGAAAGCAGAGCACATGTGTCTAGAGTCTCCTGAAGAGGTACTATGTAAAGGGTTGCTTTCCCCCCTCCTGAAACAGCTTTCAACTCTCTGACAGAATAGCCCTCAGTTTCTGGTGGTATTACTGTGAGCTTTCTTCGACCACTGCCTCCTATTTAGAAAAAAACAAAACATAGCCACAAAAATCGTTTTGTAGAGATTAGAAATGTATTCCACATCCTCTGCAACCACTACTAATCCTTGTAGCATAATACATTACATCACATATGTACTAACACTAATCAAGATACTATGATGGTATATAGTGCATAACAAAAAGTTGCCGAATAACAACATCTCAAACCTATGGCTTTGTGCAACAGCCATCCTCCCAAAAGACCTTCCATCTTTGGAAATGTTTCAGTCAGAAGTCTGGAAATCTTGATTCATAGAAATGCAAAATCAGAGAACATATACCATTGAGAGCAGCAGCTCAATCAACTTTGATAACAACAAATTGTTGTATGTCAACTCAAACATCCTGGTGTTTGCTATGGAATGAGTCTTCTTTTAACATGTCTTGTAACATTCATATAATCCATGTACTTAAAATCTATTTTATTCACTCCAATCTTTTCTGTAATACGGTCACTAAATTTGCAACAGTCAAATTTCCAAATGTTTTGCATGAATCTTTTTATTTTCATAAACTTATTTATGAAATTATGTGTTGAAAAAAATGATATCAACTAAGATGATCAGGCAATTTTTTATAGAAATTCGCCAAAAAACAATCAACTGGAATGGCAACAGTACCTCTGTGTGGTCTGCATCCTCAGGGAGGGTCACAGCTTTTTTCCCCAAACCAGCTTGGATGAGCTCAAGTTCCTCAGCTGGTAATTGTGTGGGGAGTATTTCTTGGTAGCAGATAAAAATTAACTGTTGTGGTCTTTGTGGCTAACTGTAGTTGCTTTGTAGAATGGAAACACCTCTTTTTACCACGAATGCTTGATTTAAAAAAGCCTGGAAACGATCTGTTGACCAAAACAGTGAAATAGAAAAGAAAGAAAGAGTGAATGAGACGAAAAGAGTGACAAAAACATTACTGAGAAACTAAACCAAAAAACAAGTAGAGACCTTGTCATCTCTTGCTGGACAGTTCGACACTCAGGCTGTCTAGTTTCTGGTACTCTGGCACTTGGTGACGCAGATGAACCACTTGCAGCCAGGGTAGTCTTTAGCAATGCTACAAGATGTCTGGCTGCTGACTCAATTGCACGTGTACCATTACCCTAAATGAATTGATAAACAGATGTTTTATTTTTATACTAATTCCAGCAAATAGTAAAGGTTAAAGCAATTAAATAGTTGAGATAGGCTTTCTTGAAAAATTACTATGGGTCAGCCATTATAGTGAGTTTAAGAACAGGCACTTCTGTCACCTCTGCTCTCCCCAAAGAAGGTTGGAAGGAGGGGCATGGTTGAAGCGTTTTTTTTTGTTTTTTTTTCGGGGGGATGGGCGGTTCTGGTTGGGTGGCCTGTGTGGGATGGG
>NW_015152755.1:23732-25628 GCF_000732505.1 Cyprinodon variegatus | reverse complement strand
AGAGACGGTTGTACAGGGTTTTTGTCTTCATTGTCTGCCATTTTTGCTGTCTTGTGGATGTCCTTACAGAATTCCTGAAGAGTTTGTGTCAAAGCTGGGGGTTGACGGTTGGTCGAAAACCTGCATGAACTCTTCTTCTTCTTCTTCTTCTTCGATTTTTGTGGCGGGTGGTTGTTTCTTCTTCTTTGTGATTCTTTTTAATGGCGGGTGACATCTAACGTTAAGATGTATTGTCGCCATCTACTGTGCTGGAGTGTGGAAACAGAATGTCTCCCTTTAATCTAAATTCTTAGGTATAATTCTGATTCCTTCAAAAATGTAATAACTGCTCTATTTATTTTATGTTTTATTAACAACTTATTAAGTTTGAATGTCTCTATATCATATTTCCTAATTTCTTGTTTTAACTTCTCTCTACTTGCTGTATACTTTTCACAATGTATTATCACATGCTTTACTGTTTCATTGCCCATACCACACTCACAATTACCTGTTGGATGTTTACCTATCATATATAATGTTTTATTTAATCCAGTATGTCCCAGCCGCAATTTTGTCATTACTACTTGTTCTTTTCGATTTTCTCCTATTATTTCCATATTGCCTAATTTCGTTTGTATTTGAAATAGATGACAACCTTTAGTTCCTTCCTCCCACATTTGTTGCCATTCAGATTTAATTTTGCTCTTTATAATTGATTTTATTTCAGATTTACAATATGCTATTTCCATAAGTCTGCTTTGTTTTAAAGATACCTTAGCTAGATGATCTGCCATATCATTACCTTCTATATCTTTATGAGTAGCTTTCCACATAAACCTAATCTTTTTTTCAGTTTGTTTCATTCTAAATAACACTTCATAAATTTCATAAACTAACTCCATACGACTGTCAGATGAAACATTTAAAATAGACATTAATGATGATAATGAATCCGAACATATAAGAACTTTTCCAATTTTATTTTGCTCTACCCACTGTAAGGCCATGAGTATTGCTAGCATTTCCATTGTATATACAGCTAAATTGTCAGATGTTCTTTGTTTAATATATATATGTATATAGTTCAGGAATAGCATAAGCAAATCCTGTTTTATTTTAAATTAAAACTTTTGAATCATCTGTATATATAATTTTAAAGAATTTATACATATTCTCAATTCTGTCCTTTACAAAATTTACCCGGTTATTATCTTTACTAATCTGCATTTCTTTATAAACCTCTAAATCAACATTTGCATAAGAAAACAACCAAAAAGGTGTAATCGGATAAGGCACCGCAGCACAGTATCTCTTTCCCTGTATTCCCATTTCCCTACTGCATTTATCTGCTGCCCATGCAAAACAGTCTCTCTTAGCTTTTGTGGCGGGTGGTTCTTCTTTTTGTTGTGTTTTATGGAGGTTGGCAAACAACAATTATCGCCACCAACTGAAATGGAGTGTGGACCGGGATTGAGAAAATAGAATATATTACTACTACTACTACTACAAAATAAATAAATAAATTTAAAAATCACGTTTATCAAATTATTATTTTTAATATATATAATAAAGAATAACCCTCTCATTTAGAGTGCATCTGTAAAAGGTCTTCTAAATAATAATTGTTAAATTTCAGATCAGGTCTGCTGTCTGAATAATTGTGTTTAAAATAATATAACACTGATCTAGAATCAGAGCAAACTAAACTTCTTAATGGAACGATTTCTTCAATCCATTGTAAGGCCAATATGATCCAAAACATTTCTCCTTTGTAGGCTGAATTCCATCACTGATTCTTTTACCCCATTTAAAAAATTAATTCTGGAACTAAAACAAAACACCATTCCTAATATTGGAATATTTTGAAGCATCCATAAAAAAATGTAACATATCCATAATATTTTTTATCTATAT
>NW_015152755.1:16780-23068 GCF_000732505.1 Cyprinodon variegatus | reverse complement strand
GTTATTTTTTGTTTTGTTTTTCTTCACCATTTCACTTTTATATTTAATGGAATTAATGAAGTAACTATTGATGAGACATTGATAGCTTTATTTTTTCTTTTGTTAGAATCTCTGTGACACCTTACTACAGTGGGAAGTAACTAGCAAAATGCCACCCACACCAACACTAGTCTGATTAAAATAAATCTCCATTGATCTTTAATTTATGGTTATGTATTTCAATCATTATTTTTACAATTGCAGTGTTAGGTTTATTTGGTTATGCAACTGAAGTTACTAGCTAATATATAGCCACGTCGTCAGGTTAGCTTAACAACCTGGGAGTAAGTCTATTTTTATATTAGTAATATCACTTCATGGAGATGCTGCAAACAACAACACACTGAACACAAATGAAACAGATGGCTCACTAGAGACGGTTGTACAGGGTTTTTGTCTTCATTGTCTGCCATTTTTGCTGTCTTGTGGATGTCCTTACAGAATTCCTGAAGAGTTTGTCTCAAAGCTGGGGGTTGACGGTTGGTCGAAAACCTGCCAGAACTCTGCAGGTACGCAGCCTGCGAATTGAGACGCAGCTTATGTTATAGAGTGGACTGGGTTTTTTGATAAATAGGTTGGCCAGTTTTAATTAGCAGATTATTAGAGGGACAACAATTTGAAACTTCAATACTTGGGAAAAGGTAAAGCAGCAACAACAAAATGCACTTTAGGATAAATTAGAACATTTTCTGAGCAAATTTTTAAAGCAAATGATGACATCTTTCACTATAAGCAATACTGATGAAGACTTAATGAGTTAATGGTGCTTATGGCAATTCAATATCAGGCCCATGATCTAAAACTTCACCATTTATTTATTTTTTTAACTGCAAGCTGATTTAAAGATAGCATTACAGGAGCTCTATCTTTTGGGGATACTATATTGTGGGGATGGGTAACCATACATTTCATGCACAAAGCAATAAGAACACCTGAATTTACTTCACCTGCAGCTGCAATCAATACATTAAATGGAACTGCACACTTAAGACTATAGTTTATTGGAGATAAACCATATAAGAGGAGATTATGTTTCCTGCACATTTTTGTATCTGGTCAGGAGTCCAGATATGGCAAGAAAAGAATTACTGGTTCTGGGGATATTAGTACAAATTAGATTTTTGTTTTTCTGAGCATTTTTAAATGGACTATAGCTGGACACTTTGCAGAGAGGGGTTGCAGTCGAATTCAGTATTTTCAGGAACTGTGAAGAGCCGAGTTTTGACTATGATTGGTATATATCTGGAAGGTGCGGCAGCATCTGAGGTAGCCATAGATTTGGAACCAGGTTTAGACTGCTTTGATGGTTGAACCTTGAATCTCCTCCTCCGTTTTAGATGTGAATAATCTATCCCTGTTACAGGGATATGAACCAAAGGCTTTTAAGGTTGCTGGAATTAAACCTCTGCTTGATGGGATTCAGTTCCATTGTTCAGGTTTAAACCATTAAAGCTGAAACTCTGAAACAAACATCAACAGCAGCTGAGGTTCAGGGTAGAATCTAGATGGTTCCAGGAGGCTCTTAATCCAACAGAAAGCTCCAGGTTTTAGAACAAGAACCACCAGAACTACCAGAACATCCTGACCCAACCTGTGGCCTGCCTCCTCTGAGCCCAGACTGCCCCCTGCTGGTGTTCTGATGGATGAGGAAGATGAAGAAGATGTTCTGATGAAAAATGATTTCAGACTCCAACTCCATTTTTCTTATTAATAGATAGATTATTAATGCCAGAGATATTTTACTATGAGAGTGTTAAATGAGATTAATGATTTCAAATGTTTTCAATTCATGATAATCAAAATGGTTTATTTCCATATTTTCTACCTCATGTGCATCTTGTTTCCTTAACTCCATTATGATGTACCAATAGCCCCAACAATGCAGAAGTCCTGAAGGTCACTATCAAAGAAACCTGGGCTTCCTTTACAGCTCAGCAAAACCACAACCTGATTGTCTGGTTGATATTAAAAACTGATGTTGCATTTCTGTTTTCTTGGTAAAGGTGACACTTTCACAGCTTGAAACAGAGGAAAAGCTAGAATTAATTTAGTATGAGTGAATTATAAGTTTATAATATTTGAATTTGTCTATTTTTAAGTTAGATTTCTTTTATACATTGCATCACTCTTACTTACTATCTTTTAGACCAGAAAACATTCAATACAAATATACTGACAAAATACTTGCATGTGCCATTTACATATTTAACACATGATGCACATGAGAGTTGCTTTAAACCATGTTGGGCTTTTAAGGGACATTAAGGTCTGAGGATTTATATTGGTGCAAAACAAATTAGGGGAAAACCTTATTGCAATATCGCTGCTATCTTATACAGGACAATACAAAATGGTTTTTCAGGGCTTTTTGAGATTGTGTTTGCAGATGTGCATCACAAAAAAACGTTTTAAATTATAGCTCAGCTCCTTATGTTTCTGTTGTAAAGTTTAAACATAGCATGCTGCTTAAGGCCTGAGTGTAAATGTGGGTTAGAAAAGCCCAAAATGGACCAAACATACTGTATTTGTGTGCTTTTATTTACAATTTTTTTTCTCTGAGCAAATCCAGCAAAATGTGCTTTTATGCTACCAATATTCATTCAACATAGTGGTTGATGTTTCAAGGCTTTATTTACTTTTAATTATGTACATTATGGTTAATTGTGACGACCCCCTCAGTTGACTTACTACCGTGAAACAGGAGTGGCTGTAATGATTGAGGATGATAGATGGAGTCCAGTAATAAACCAAGTACCAGCATCTGTTCTTCAGCCCTCTATACAAAAGAGTGGAGTAGATTAGGCTTATCCCTCCCCTTACTTGTCCTCCTTGGTTTTTGTTCTGGCTGATTTAGAATTTTACTTTTGTCTTATATAGACAGGTTTTATTTTCTTCATTTTGATTTTACAATTTCTATTATAAAAAGTATTTGCAAATGAGGCCATTGTGTCTTTTTTCCCTATTTTTTGTGATAATCACAAAGCCAAGATGTGATTCTTAGAGTTATGATTATAAAATTATGCTACATTTCTGTGCTGTGATTCAGTCAGGAGGGTCGTAGACTTTTGTGACCTGCATCCTGCTGTCCTGTGATTCAATCATTAGGTCATCAGGCAAAGTCACACTGTTGCATCCTGCTGTGTTTCAATCATGACTGGGTTTTCTGTTAAAGACCCGCCCTATTATGTTGTAAACTGTTAATAAAAGGCTTTGCTGTGAAGGGATCTGAGAGAGAGGGTGCTGTTTCTGAGCCAGCAGCTTCTCTCCCCTACTGCAGAGGTTGACAACATCCCTGTCTGTGTTTGATCATTTCGTTCTCTTAATCTTTTAAACTCACATTTCTCAGGATTAAAATCCAACAGTGATAAAATGGGGGCCTATCATATTTTCCTTTGTGATTCTTTGTAAATTTGGTTAGTAATCCAGTTTTTGGGTGCTTTTGTGATTTGAATTCATGGATATGATTTTTGAGGTTCCATTTCTAAATGAGATTCATCTGACAGTTTTACAGCAGGTTTAATGGCATGAGCAGCAGAAGTAACCATTTTTAAAACAAATATGTTCTCATGTCTTTACTGGAACTGAAACAACCACCATTGCATAAGGGCCTGCTATGTCGAAAATGGGTAACTATAGCTGACCACATTATAGGGGATGATCATTTTCAGTTGGGGTACAACTAAGTTTCGGCAAATGGTTATGAAAATGGCACATGATGAAAGTGGTCACTTCGAGGAAAGAAAAAGCTACCTAAAAATCTTAAAATGTTTCTTTTGAACTCATCTTAAAAGAGGTGTTGCAGCATACATTAGAAGTTTTTGTGCTTCAGCCGGGAGGAAAGCCTAATCACTCCATTAAACCAGCGCCATTAAAACCGATTTCTATGATTGCTGGACATTCTGAAAACCTTATTTTTATCTGTGTTTGTCCTTTTACACCTTCAGTATTTGGAAAGGTGTTGGGATCTGGAGATCTGCCACCTGTCTCCAGCAGAGAGCGCTGTGGGTCTCCTGGGCTGGAGCCTCCAGCACACCTGGGGATCATCAGCCCATCAGGAGACCTCCTACATAAGCAGCAGCCAGACCTGTGTTCTTCGCCGGAGTGTTGACCAGTTTTGGTTAGCGGAACCTGAGCCTCTGTTTCACGTTTGAGAATCTTAGTCTACTCTTGAAAGTAACTAGATTCTAACCTGCCTCTGTCTTTTCTGCTCACAGGAAAGTCCGACTGAAGTCTGTAGCTCAGGAGGAGCTAGCTTGGAAACCTGCCTGCCTGCCCTAGGAAGCCAAACCTGAAGACAATCAGTCTGGATTCCCCTGCCAGCTCTCATGAAAGAGCTAGGACATCAAGTCAAGGTCTGAAACTCTCTAGTCTGAAGCTAGACGCTGCTGCTGAGCTCTCTGCTGAACCCTCGGTCTCTGGACCCAATTGGTTCCTCCTCTCCAGTGATCTGTCTGAACCTCATCAAGGTACAAACCTGAATCAAACATCAATCAAGTCTTCTCCACTGCTTGGCTAACCAAACAATCCATCTCTGCAGATCCTCAGTGATTGCTGACCCGGACCTGTACCAGAACCAGCTCTTGTTATTCTGTGTGCTCAACCTTTAATAAACTGTTAAACTTTTACCCCGTTTCTGTGGTGTTCTGCATGTGGGTTTATGCACTAGAGACCCATCATGACAAAGTGTCAAAGTTCCTGATATCCAGCTGCATAACCTTTGAAATCAACAATGACTAATGCAGCAATGACTAGCTCCCCTGCACATCTTTGCAGGGGAGCTAAAAGTCCTGCACTTAAAGGGCTTAACACCCCCCCTTCTGTCTCCCATGACTCTTTCCCTATTCTTTTTTAATCTCCCACTCCTCTCTCCTGCTCTCTGTCAGGTTGTGCTACTTAAGGTGGCTGTATGTTCGAGTAGCTTTGCCAGCTTGACTCTGACATTCTTTTTTACAACTACTTTAGTTTCTCCATTGGTGAATCGGAGTTTCTTTGTACTTACTTTTTTTTTTTGCTTCTGGTGTTAAATGCTGTGAAACCAGAATGATTTTTATTCTTTTTTGTTTTTCTTTTTCGATACTAATGATGCACAACCAACTCGATTGTGATTTTTATAACCAGTTGCAGCTAATTAACATCTCCAAAGCTGAAATAATACATCAACTACCTCTGCAAGTACCAGCTGAGTTGATAAGGAGGCGACAGGGATGCAGAGGAGGATCAAGGAGATGAGAAATGAACAAGAAATTTAAGCCATCTTTTCCATCAATCATCACTGTGAGATATTTAGGAAACAATTTAGAAGAACTTCATAGCCTTGAAAAATCCCAGCCAGAATATCAGCAATGCAGCATTATTGTTTCACTGACACACGGATGGAGGATCATGTCTGACTGCAGCGTCTCTCTGCCAGGCTTTCTGACCATATGAGCAGACAGTCCCCCAAACAACAGATGTCATTTAGATGTTGATTTCAAAATCTGGTTGGTCTGTCATAGATTTAGTCTGAAATAGTTGCTGAAAATTGGCTGTGTTTGCCTGGTCTGATTTTGTCCCAATTAAGTCCAATAATAGAAAAGTTTTTGAAAAAACAGTTTCCAACTTCTTTCCAACAATCTGAATATTACAGCTTTTCATCTACAAAATGTAGATTTTGCTTGGACGTGTCAAGGACATGTCACCTTTTAATGTCTTCTCAACCAATTTCTGCTTGGTGGGAGAGATTTAAAGACGACTTGAAAATTCCAAGGAGGTGGGGTGGCAGTTCTTGTGATCAACAGATGGTGTCATCCAGGACATGTAACTGTGACCCCCCCACACACAACAGAAATCATTTAGATGTTGGTTTAAGACTAAATCCAGTCGATGCATCATAGTCATGATTTTCTTCAGAAATAGTTGTTGAAAATTGGGCTGTGTTTTGTCAGTCTGATTTTGTCCCAATTTAGTCCATTAATAAACTACATCTTTTCAACAATCTGAAAATGATGGCTTTCAACCTTTCACTTTACAACAAAATGTGGACATTGTTTGGACATTGATGTTAATTTATTTATTTTTTTAACAGTGTCCTGTCTGGCAATGTGGCAATAAGAATAATAGACTTGATGCCAAAAAGAGCCCAACAGATTTTACTTTCACAAGTGTAGCAGTATGGCTATTGCCATATAGCTCCACTTGTTTCATGCATATAAATTGCTTTATTATAATTATGCAGGGAGTTTTACAGTTTATATGGACACTGCAATGTAA
>NW_015152755.1:13468-15744 GCF_000732505.1 Cyprinodon variegatus | reverse complement strand
GCCACTCTATCCCCCACCCGCCCCACAGCCACACCCGCGGTGCTCAGCGGGAACAAAGCAGCTCCACCATGCCTCCAAGTGGGAAACCCACCCGAAAACCCAATCAGCGCAGCCAGCCCATCCACACCAGCCCTCTAACACCACCCCCACCGGAGCCGCCCACACCCCCACATGTCCATCCCCCCCAGAAAAAGAACGCCAAGCAGAAAAGCCCCCACATGCGACAGTGGACACCGGACATACATACATATATATAAATAAATAATAACAAAAATAAATAAATAAAAAATAAATTAAATAAATAAATAAAAATTCCCCTAAGCAAGAGGAGAAATGCAAGCGGAAAAAACAGAGCCCAAAACAAAACCCAAGACCTGCACCTCACCATGCCGTGCAGCTCCCCTCCCCCCCGAACAGGTACCACAAGACCCGCATTGGAAAAAGCATCGCCCAGGAACCGGCATCGAAGCAAAGGCACCGACACCGAAAATCCCAGAACAACATCCAGCCCCACCCCGAAGTGAATCCAGTCCCGGGCTCTGAGGCCCCAGGGGCGTCCAACCCCCAGACAGGATCCCCAGCAAGGCCCCAGCCGGCCGGGGCCAGTGGAGAGGCCGCCAGGAATGAGCCAGCATCCACCCCCAGACCTCGAGCTCGACCAGTGCACCGGCGAGCCCTGACGCCAGCCAGCGGAGGGAGAGCAGGACAGGGGGAATGGGCTCCGCAGTTAGCGGAGACTTGAGATGTATTGGGGAGAGGTTGCAGTTGAGACCCCAACCTGGGAGAGAAAAAAAAAAAAAACACTCAATTATGCCTTCGCACCACAGAAACAAAAAAATTAAAAGTAAAAATATAAATAAGTAAATAAATATAAAAATAAATAATAGAAATAAATAAATTAATAAAATAAAAACGCGGACACACATTCACATATAACACTCACATCCAATAATACCAGAACCAAAGACCCGGCGGCACCTGTGGTTGGTCCCGGGACTATCGGATGACCCAATAAGTGAACCTAAAATCCGAATGGGGCGGAGGGGAGCGGCGACACCGCCACACCAACCCATCTCATCCCTGCTTGGAGCCCGGCCACCCACACCGCACACGGACCGGACCACCCCCAGCAAGAGCCCCCCCCCCTGGGACCGGGGCCCACCCATCCCGGGCAGGCCACCCAACCAGAACCGCCCCCCCCCCAAAAAAAAACCTTCTTCAACCAGGCACATCATGCCCCTCCTTCCAACCTTCTTTGGGGAGAGCAGAGGCGACAGCCCCGCCACCGGCAGGCCACCTAGGCCCCGCAGCCAGCCCCAGCCAAAACTACAGACCAGGTGGCTAACTGTTCAGATCAACAGAAGCTGACGTTAAATATAAAAGATATAAGAATTAAAGAAATTCTTATATCAGAATTATTCTGATCAACTTAATAGTAAAAGAAATGATATAAAGGGAATCTGGAATGTTATTAACACTGTCATTGGACGTGGATCTAGTAGACCCCGATCCTCCCTGTGCCTGCTCAAATGTGGTGTTGATGCATGCTGCTCTCAGATGTAATTAAAACTGGGAGTACCAAGAGGGGGTGTCCGGCACAGTCCACCCCCCCTCTGGGAGATAGACGGTGCCAGCGCACCCCCCCTTCCGACAACCCTGAACCCTCAATGTCTAGATGCGAGAGGGGATGGAGGAGGCCGACCGTGGTGAGGCCCATAAAATAAGCCCCCCCAGGTGGCCTTGACCCCCACCCCCCAGAAAATACCCTGCATAGATGTGTGTTGTGAAAATGATGTGATGGAAGTGTCTAAACTGCAAAACAAAATTGGGGTGGGGGACATCGCCGGAAGGTGGGGACCTCCAGTAACGACCCCCTCCCCAAAAACCTACACGTGTGGCAGTGTGAAGGAGCAGGCATAGGGAGGATATCGGGGATGGGGCGCAAAGGACTGGGGTGCTTGCTGCACTCCCAGGGCGCCAGCTCCCCCGCTGACTCCATTAGGCACCCCCGTTTCCCAAGAGCCCCTCCGGAGAGGGGAGCCCCACCAGTCTAACCACCATACCCCAGGGGCAAGGGACCGGCAGCAGGACCCACCAGCCAGCCGGGCACAGGGCCGACACCACCACCCTCCCCCCATCCTGTCCAACCACAAAAAAAATCAATAAATAAATGAATAAAAAAAAAAAAAATGATGATAATTTTTTCATTTTTTTTTCAAAAGGTTTATTTCAAACCTGCACACATTTTACAATACATATAATGACAAACAATACAT
>NW_015152755.1:10629-13458 GCF_000732505.1 Cyprinodon variegatus | reverse complement strand
GGAAGTAGCAAAAGCTTATACATGTCCAATCCCCTCCCGCTCATCCCAGGGATACTCCTAAGACCTGCAAACGACTAGACAAAGACACTCATGCATACAAGACAACAAACTGGCCCAAAGCTCCCCGCAGCCCCCTCCCTACACCACACCACCCTCATAGAACATCACTCACTCTCTTCCAGGTATTTTCTCAGGACATCCCGCTTAAATATTTTTTTGAAACGGTTTATATTTTCACAACACTTGTGTTCCTCCGCTAAATTATTCCAGAGGCTGACACCACGACTTGAGATACACATAGATTTTAAGGTAGTTCTTACTTTTGGTTGGTATAATCGATTTTCGCCTCTAAGATTATAAGTGTGAAGTGCCTCCTACTCCTAAAAGAGTTTTAAGAGATTTTCTGGAAGAGAGCCAGTTGATGCTCTGAACATTATTTGCGCAGTTCTTAAGTTTACAAGATCAAACAATTTTAAATTGGAGGATTGAAAAAACAATGCATTTGTGGGATGTAAGTTATTTACTTTATGAACGATTCAAATTGCTCTTTTTTGCAGTGTAACCAGGGGCTGAAGATTGGTCTTAAAATTGTTTCCCCAAACCTCGATACAATAATTCAAATACGACATGACAAGTGAGTGATACACAAGGAACACTGCACTTTGGTTGAGGAAGTGACGTGCTCTGTTCATCACTTCCACATTTTTAGCAACTTTTGTGCGCAAATAATTAATATGAGCTTTCCAGGACAATGTCTCATCTATAATCACACCCAAACAAATATTTTGTTTAACCCTCTCTATACTTATATTATCAATAATAATTTCGATTGGGACATTAGTTTTCCGTTTACCAAATAACATTAGTGTAGTCTTTTTCAAATTTAATGATAATTTATTGTTATTGAACCATTTCTTTAACTTGTTCATTTTGATTGTTACTTGCGCCAAAAGTAGCTCCAAGTTGTCTCCAGTGCATACAATGTTAGTGTCATCTGCGAAAAGTACAAACTTCATAACAGAAGACACATTGCAAATATGTACCCTGCGGTACTCCACACGTTATGCCCCTGAGCCCAGATTGATGTTGTCCAAACTGTAAAATTTGCTTTCTATCCTCCAAATAGCTCTGTAACCACTCGTTAGCTAACCCTCTAATGCCATACCTTTCCAGCTTTTTTAATAGTAAACTGTGATCAATGGTGTCGAATGCTTTCTGTAAATCAATAAAAATTCCCAAAACAAATTTACATTTATCAATGCCATTTGTAATGCTTTCAATTAAATCAATTAATGCAAGGGATGTGGATCTATTTTGTCTGAACCCATACTGGCTTTCAGTTAACAATTTGTTTTGTTCTATAAATCTGCGATGCCGACAATCAAACAATTTTTCTAAGATTTTAGAAAACTGTAGCAAGAGTGAAATCGGACGAAAGTTGGTGAAAGTGTTCTTATTTCCAGATTTGAAGAGTGGGATTACTTTAGCATTTTTCATTCTGTTGGGAAATACTCCATTTTGGAAGGATAGATTGCAAATATGTGTAAATGGTTTAATGATTTCTTCTGCCACCCCTAGAACCAATCTCATGTCTATGTCATCTATGTCACGTGACTTTTTGTTTTTACATTTTTTAATTATACTCAAAACCTCTTTTTCATTTGTAGGGGACAGAAACATTGAATTGAAATAATTATTTATTAAATTACTGCACCAATCATCTTCAATTGGAATTTTCCTAGCAAGATCTGGTCCTACATTAACAAAAAAACCATTAAACCTATTTGCAATTTCTTCTTTTTTTGTTATAACTGTGCTGTTCTCCACAATATATTCCGGGTAATATGGTTAACTAGATCCACGTCCAATGACAGTGTTAATAACATTCCAGATTCCCTTTATATCATTTCTTTTACTATTAAGTTGATCAGAATAATATTGTTTTCTACATTCTCTTTTTATACATGTTAATTTATTCTTATATCTTTTATATTTAACGTCAGCTTCTGTTGATCTTCTTTTGAGAAACTGTTTGTATAAATAGTTTTTCTTTTTACATGCATTTAATAGTCCCTTAGTCATCCATGGTGTTTTTGTCTCACATTTAATCCTAATACTTCTAAAGGGACAGTTTTTATTGTAAAATGAAAGAAATGTATCAAGAAAATAATCATAAGCTGCATTTACATCCGTCTCCTCATAGATGGATTCCCAGTTGTTACAGGCAAGATCATTTTTTAGAGAAACTATAGATTGCTCCGTTACAGTTCTTTTATAAGAAACATAATCCTGTTCTTTGTTTTTATTGTACTCAGTATCATATACCATAAAGACTGGTAAATGATCGCTGATGTCATTAACTAATATTCCTCCAATTACTTTGGTTCCCATTGTATTAATAAATTCATCTGTCAGGCCATGTTTCATTGGATTTAAAATATTAATATTGTAGTTATAGCAAAGTATTAGATCTTTTGTGTCTTTATTGCTAAATAATTTATCCATCCACTCCATAAACAGTTTTATATCAGAACCAGGGACTCTATGAATACAGCTTATGATAAGGTTTTTACTTTTTGGACGTGAAATTTCTATGGTTACACATTCAAAAAGTGTCATGATCTCGGCGCTGATGGTTTGGTTTTTTCCTTTGCTCCTTGCTTTTCTGTCTAATTGGTTCTGCGGCTGATTATTGCCGATCATTTCCACCTGGTTCCTCTACTATTTAAGTTGTGTGTTTGCTTCCCATCAGCGCCGGGTTATTCTTGTGTTTTTGAGATACGTTCCTTAGCAATCTGTAGTCTGCCTGTTTGTCCCTGTCCCTGTGTG
>NW_015152755.1:2620-8775 GCF_000732505.1 Cyprinodon variegatus | reverse complement strand
GCAGTGTGGACCAACGTAGTGGGGGTACATTTTCCCATGAGACTGGGTTGGCTGACTGCCACTACCTCGGGGCCAGAGTGTTTGCCAGTTTTGGGTACTCTATCCAAGCTGAGTTTTGCTGAGTCAAACGGAGTTTTTTTCTACCTGAGCCTAACCTTGGTGTTTTTGTCTTTGCCTCTCAGGAAGTCATCCTGCAAACTGGATATTTTGGACCTTCTCCCCCCTGGAAGGATCATCTGAGCTTCAAACTGAGTTGGTGGTTCAAACTGGAGGTTTGGATCTACTTTCCCCCAAAGGATTGTTTGAGCTTCACACTGAGCAGGGGATTCGTCTCCACAAGAAACTGTTCAAGTACCATAGGTAATCCAAGTGGCAGTCAGCTCCTCCGTTCCTCAAGGAAACACTTTAAGCTGGGTAAACCCTGTCCGCCCTCCAACGAGCAAGTCAATTACTGGAACAACCCACACCAACTGGATTTAGAGAACAACACCTTTTCTGGCAACGTGAATCCTGTTGCTTTAATTTGCCTTTGCAAGTCAAAGCTCAAATTTCCCACTGAGCCTGAACTAAGCACAGGAACTTCCCTTCACTTTTCAGTCCCTGTTTGCCGGTGTTCAGAGCAGCACTGGACCCATCCCCACCTGTTCTCAATAAACCTGTTCAACCTTCCCCTGTTCTCTCTGTTTGGTTTTCTGCATGTGGGTCAGATCTTTCCATAAAATCATGACAAAAAAAAACTTCTTCAAGACTGCCTTTGACTGTTTAAGGTTAGCTGTAAACTGTTGTATTTTCCTTCTCTTTGTTTAATTCATGTAAAGCATTTTGAATTTTCTCTGTACTGAATGGTTCTATATAAATAAACATGCCTTGCCTTAAAACATTGGGTTTGGTTCATTTTTCTTTTTCTCTCTTTCTCCTCCAGTGGACCCTTTCTCTCCTGTCTTTTGAATTCTGACCTTTAGATGTTTGTATTCTCTTTTAGTTTCTGGTGTTTCTTTTGAATTTCAGACTGTTGGTATTTTGCTGCAGGTATTTTCACTGCTGCACCATTAACAGCACTGAGTCTGCTGGTTGTTTGAAACACAGCAGCCCAGTTTAGAGGCAGCAGACACTGACCATATATGAATGATAGAAACGGAGCTGAGTTAAAGTGAAGGTCAGAACCTGGATGAATTAATAAAGTCAGTGAAAGATGTCACCTCCTCCTGTTCCTCCTCTCTGCTCCTCATCTCTAGCCAGGTTATTGGCCAGTGAACTGAAAAGGAGCAGACCCACTTCTAATGTGAATGGTGTTCATGAGAGGAAGTTTTTTAAAATAAAGATGAAACAAAGTTAAATCAAAGTCATAATTTCTTCCTGCTTTTCTTCCAGTATTTCTCTTAATGAGGTCCAGCTGCAGTCACTAAGGTTTCTTACTGTTTCTGTCCATCTTTGCTAATCCTTCAAATCCAAAGTTAATATCAGTAACTTCCTCAAGCAGAGCTGAGGCAGCAGCACTATGGGTTTCTATCAGTCTGAAGGCGGTCCAGATTCAGCTCATCAGTCCAGAGTTTCTTTCCTATCCACAGTAGTGTCCTTACTGTTGACCCCATTAAAGATGGAGGAACAGAAGCTAGGAACAGGAGGTAGGAGCTCCAATCTCCTGGATTCAGACTCATATTCAGAGTGTTGGGCTGGAACCCTGACCCAGTGGTTCTGTGTGCTTCTTCCTGTCTATCAGGTTCTGAGGTGTTTGATGAACTCAGTATAAATCTGTTCAGGTGGAATTATTTTGTTGCTCTGTAGACACTCAGCAGACAGGGAAAAAGTTAAATGGTTTATTTACAAAGTTTACAGTGAAATGTGAACGGGGTCTTGGCTCGTCAGGCTGGTCACAGGAAGGAAGCAACTAGAGGAGGACAGATCAGTTAGAGTTGGTCCAGGAAACTTGCAGTTGAACGGCTGTTAAAGTTAATACCTGCTCAGAGGGTATTCTGACCGGCAGGGGGGGAACCTTAAGAATCCAGAGGCTGATCGGCAGGCTGAGGCAGAGACGGAGGCAGAGGCGGAGGGCAGACAGGCAGGTTCCAGGCAGCGATTGTTTTCTCCAGGATTTGACTGGTATCCAGATAAGTCAGGATCTGAGAGGCATAAGAACACAGGATCAGACTAGTTCACAAAATCAGAGAGAATCAGATCAGAGTAGCTGGCTCAGGTTTGCTGATACCATTACTGGCAAACACTCTGGCAGGGAAGTGTCAGCCTCCTCCTCCTTAAGAAGGCCTCATGATGAGCAGATGGGAAACAGGTGAGTAGAAGTCAGCTGACGCCTTCAGGAGGAAGATCTCAGGCCGCCTCTGGTTGAAAAAGTTAGACAAGCCTCCAGATCCCAACATAATTAGCATATGTAACATCTCCAATGTGTTTGTCATACCTTTTTTTTTTTTTTTTTTTTTTTACAAACTTTAACTAATTGATTTTCATGTTATTTTTGTTGCCTGGTTTTTAAAATCCTACAAAATGTATTTATGTTGTTTTCTCACCAGGTGAAGATAAATGTTAGATCATGAATAAATGTATTTGCAGATATTTTATGTATTTCATGACTAATCAGAGAAAATCCAAATGGATAAGAACCAGAACTGCTGACAGTGTTGGACCTTCCTAGGCTGAGACCAGAACCTCCTCCACCTGCCTTCAAACACTAAATATTAGATCCAAACTAAATACTTTTGTTCTTTTAGGGAGACTAATTCTTAAAAGTAGAATTTCTGATGATTAAATATGGATCATTTCTAACATCTGAGTCCAAGAGATGAACAAAGAACCAAGTTCTGGTTCTGATTCTGAGTCAGAATCTGTTTAGAATCAGTTCTTTCTGGTTCTGAAGGTGAACATGTTCTGGTCTGACGATCTGCTGGTGGAGAGAATCCAGAGCAGAAGATCCAACCTAACTAGAAGCTGTGGAGCAGTGAGATCAGCCTCAGAACCAGCTGTAGAGCTCTGATTGGACCTCTGGGTTCTAAAGGATGATGGTTTGGACCTTTTTCCTGGAGAAAGAAACATTCAGTTATCAAATAATCAGTTTGAGTAGCTCAGCATGTAAGAAGGCTGTTTATCTGAAGGTTGTTGGTTTGAATCCACAACCTTGCTCTCCAGATGTCCAGGCTCTGTTGGAGGTCCATGAGGAAAGATTAATCATCCAGCTGCTCCACCTGCTGTACAGTGGGCGCTGGTTGGAAATGGACACTTCACTCACGCTCCGCGTGTTTCACATATTGTGTGAAAAACATGTGACTACTATAGCCACTAGGTGGCAGTCTGAGTCCATTTCGGCGTCCTATGAGTCAGCAGTAGATAGGTCAATTAGGAAACTGGAATGAGCTTTACACGTTCTGGGCTGTTGGTGTAGAGGGTAGAGGGAGTGGAGTGCAGCTTTGAAGGTCTAATGTTCAATCCCAGCTATGGACAAANCATTAATTAACTGAAAATTGTTGCATAGTATGCCTTTAACTTATGCTAAGAAAAAATAGTGGTATCAGAATTATCTCGTTGGCCAAGTTTGGTGCACAAACAACAAATGTAATTTCAGTTTGAATCTCTCACAATATATTAGTTTATATTAAATATGTAGAAAGCTTTAAATGAAAGCCTGAGCGTTATAAGTCAAACTACAGAGGACTAGATGAGTTCAAACAGACTAAATAATAATGGTAAATGTAGAAGATGATCAGCAGCTCTTGTGGATGGTGTACTTCTTGAGTTGCTACAGAATTTCATTACTATATTCAGTTAGGTACCAAAGCTTTTTATTTCTTTATAAGGCAGATTTGGATACTCAAGAGGAGAAAGAACAGAAAGAATAAATATTTCTAAGCACTGGGGAAACACTGGCTAACTATTAGCAAATAAATTAGCATGTGCTTTATGCTATATATGATGAAAAATTATTTTGGTTTCAAAGAAAATGCTAAGGCCATGTTCACACACCAGGGAAATATGGCAAAAATGTAGTCCCTTCCAATTCTGATCTTTTTAATCTAAAACAAAAATGATTTAAGCCACTTACATATCTGGTAGCAAATTGGATCTGAATCCAGTAGTTATTAAAGTGTTTGCAGGTCAGTCATGTCGCAAATCATCCTTTTACCTCATTGTCCCAGCTTGTACAACACATTCATATAGACTGTTTAGAGCAACAGTGTTCACTGCTCCCCCAAAGGCTATTGTTAGTAGATGGAATCTTTTTTTCATTCCTTCCTTTATTAGTTATGATGTTATCAAAATGACTGGCTCCAATTGATCAAAGGTACCGTATAAGACCTGCAGTGTTAACACAGCCTTATTGTGCATTTTCATGTACACATTTTCAACACTATTGTGGTAAAATATGGCTTGTCATCAGCCATAGGAACTAATTGTGATATGGCTGTATCCATGACAGGCAACACGCTCCATTCCTATCACTTCACTGCGTCATCAAATTAAAAGAGCTTCTGTCTGCTTCTTGATGATTTGACCTCAACAAAGCGGATCTAGATTTCACAGAGCTAGTCGCCGTTGAGCTCAGAGCAAAAAGCATTGCTGAGAGAGAACCCAGACAGGGCAAAGGTGGGGCATGGCCGGGGCCAACTCTAGAACTTCAAGAAGAGGACAATTATTAATTAGCTAACAAGCCTTTTAAAGGGTTAAAAACAGATATTTATAATCCAGTCCCAGAAAGTAAAAAGCCTGTACAGAAATAAGAAAACAGCTCCAGAACACAAACTAATCACCTGGTAAAGTCAACAGGATGAGGGAAAATAAGGCAGGGTTTTTAATTTCTGGACCTCCACATCTTGCCAAATCAAACTGCCTTTTTTAAGTCCAGTCCCTTATTGGTTGTCTCTGATCCCACAACACAAAATTTCAAATTTTTCAACTTCATTAACAACTGCTGCACATTCATCACAGTTTTCTAGTGGCTGTAATCACTATAATTGTGCCACTGGCATCACAGGAAGAGTGGCAGTCACATTGCTATGCATCGCAATGCTCCTGAATGCAACTCTATGTGCCCGGTCCAAATGGCAGATGGGCCCAGTAAGCAAGATGGGCCAAGTATGCAAGGTCAGTTAGACAACAGGAAGTTTCAAAATGTTTAATGACAGAAATTAAAACAAACCAGAACAGAACACGGGCTGCTGTGGATAAGCAGACATGCAGTGACTACAGGGGAGGGCAGACAATTGCTCATCACTGGCACTCTGGATGTGGGAGAAACACAGGGTAAGTGACCATGATAATCTGACAGAATATGATCACCCATGTTAGTCACTTACCGGGATTAACAGTTTAGTCCATCCTCTCCTAGGAAGCAGGATCCAGCCGATGGGATGCCAAACGAGATGCGCCAGGGAGCTTTCTAAAGTGTCCCTGATGCAGCAACCTTAGTGAGCAGGCAGTAGCCCGACCAAGGGTTCCAATCTAAGCAGGAACAGACAGATCCAGGGTTACAGAAATCCACAGAGCGTTCAGGCAGATTCAGAGTTCTATGATTCAAGCAGCGAGCTCAGACCGACACGTTTAAATGGGGACATGTGGGCTCAGTGGTTGAGAGGGACAGAGACAAGACTTGGTACCAGGATAACTGCAGAATATTTTAACTGTACTCTATCCTGGAGCCATTATTACAGGAATTAAAACCAACCACTCCAACACAAAAGCCTGAGGGCTCAGTGGAGAAGAGCCAGGACACGATCAGGAGACAGGAGAAAAACACCAAACCCTCTAAATCCACTGGCCTCCAAGAGTCAGGACATGAAGAAGGGACTTTACTAAATTCAAAAAAACAACACGAATAACAAACACGGAAAGCTAAGAATAATGATCTTGCCCTGATAGCTGGGCAGAATCGTAAATGTAGCAGAGGGAGTAGGTGGATAAGATGAATGATCATTAGCAGGGAGGGAACGGCAGATGAATGAACTGAGTAATCAAATCAGCTAACAGGGCTGCGATCATGACAATCCCAACACATTATAAGAAAGCTCAAACCTGAATGTTATCATTGTTTACTCCATTTATTTTTTTATTTTTGTTGTTGTTTTTTCATAGTGGAACCAAACAGAAACAACAAAATGGGGATTTCATTCCTATTCCAACAAGCTCATAGTGTTAATGTCTTTCAACAGCAA
>NW_015152755.1:0-1265 GCF_000732505.1 Cyprinodon variegatus | reverse complement strand
GAGCCACAGCTCCGCTTTTGTTTTGTTTTTATTTTAATAAACCTTTTGAACATTCCTACTGACTGTCTCTCCTGAATACTGGGTCCATCTGTCCGCGATTCATAAAACTAAGGAAAACCAGTTGATTGCATCGACTCAATGACTTGAATGCAATCCCTCACAATAAGCATGCTTGTAGCAACAGTGGAGAGGAAAAACTCCCTTTTAACAGGAAGAAACCTCCAGCAGAACCAGGCTGAGTGTGAGCGGCCATCTGCCGAGGCCTACTGGGGTTCAAGGAGACAGAAGCAGAGATACAAAAAGCAGCTGTAAAAGGCGGCCCGGTCCAGGAAACACACAGCCAGGCAGACAAACTCAGAGCCAACTCCCATGTCAGAGGATGACGAGGACATATCCAGCCAGTCACAGTCCGAGAAACAGGACTACACTGGAAAACAGGCAGATCTCCAACATCTAAAATAAACGACAATTTTAAATAAAACACAACAATTATATATAACTCACCCCAAGTAAAACGTATTGAATCTGTCCATACAACATTAAACAGTAGCAACCATTCAATATCACCCTTCCCAGTGAAACGCCAGCCAAATGGCAGCCTACTCGCCAGTGACCCCAAGCCAAATCCCTTCAAACTTCCAGCCACTGGCGTTCTCCTGAGCGTGCATTTTTTTACTCTGAATTCACCCTTTCACTGATTAACGGTGTGTGACCAGGAGATAAGGCTTCTCTTTAGATTTAAATGTCCAAAAATCATCACAGGAAAATTATTTTACTACAAAGACTAATGTTTAAAAGGGAATTGTAGAGGACCAGCCAAGAGCCCATCAAAGAAATTGCGGAAATTTCATATGACTTAGAGACAGATTTATTTAGATTTAGCTATGGCTATATATATGCAGATAGGGCTACTACTTTAAAAGTGAGAAAAAAAATACACAAGTAAATTAGATTTTACATATGCTGTAAACATTTTATGACTTTTTCTGCTTAAACAAATATAGAATTGAAGTAGTTTAGTTAAATTTAACCCTTTTTTCCCCAATTAAAAAAGCATAATATTTTATTACAAGTAACCTAAAGCAAAAAAAGCATTGCTGAACAATTTCAGGAAATAAACTCATCTCCCCCCATTTAAATAAGCAAGCGTTACCTTTCTCTCACTCCCTGAACTGCGAAGCTACTTTGTAGCACGTTTAATAATCCCAAAGAGAGGTAGGAAATTGGTTTATTTCCAGAAATGGCATATGATTTACTAGGAACCA
>NW_015152754.1:32918-34960 GCF_000732505.1 Cyprinodon variegatus | reverse complement strand
CTACAGTAGGAAGCAGCTGCTGTCCACCAACATGACATCTATCCTCTGCTTCCTTCTCAATGCTGTCTTCAGCCTCTAGTTTCCTATTTCTTCTTTCCTTTTTTTTAAACTTTTTATTTTATTTTATTTTTTTCAATTTTGCATTTAAACAAACAAAAAGGAATGTGAACAGAGAAGGGCGATAAAAATACAGCAAATTTCTTCTTTCCTTTTAATAGCCAGGGGCTTTATTAGAGCATCTAGAAGCAGCTCAGCTGTGTGCTGTAGCTTCTGACTCTGGGAGCGACCTTTAAGTGGCTCTGGGAGAACAGGAAATGGCTTCAGTAAGAGGGTCAACGTGTCACTCCCAGTGAGTGGCTAACATTGGTGGTGGTGGTGGGGGCGTTATTGGACATGACCATATCGGGTGTGTAAGAGCAACAAGCAGGAGTTTTTCTAAAGCCTTTGGTTTCTGATGTCGCCCTAAAAGTTAAAAGCTGATGCCGGATGTTTCCTTCATACTCAAAGGGATCAGATCCCAACGTTAATCTACATGATCAACAAGCATCAAACAGCAATGATTTGGTCAGCCATGTTTCACAGACCCCCCACTCCCCTCCACCTTTCATCCAATCAGAGCGGAACCGGAGGCTTCATCTCTGCGTCCGCTGTTGGCCCGTTAAAGGCGTCACAGTGCTGAAGTGGTTCACATAAAGGAGTTAGAAAGCCCTGTTTGTTAGAGACCTAAATGTAGAAGTACTGCTCCTAGAATAATCAGGATCAGCTGGGCTCTAATGCTGTTAGCCTTGTTGTCATAGATACAGCTACTGAAATAAAAGTATTGTTACAAACTTTGGCTAATATTACTGTGAGTTATATTCAGCCTGAATTCCTTCAGCATCAGTTTATGATTTCTGTTTATTTGTTTTTATTTAGAGGCCGTATTTTTTCATGAGTGACCCAGAAGGTTTGCTTTAGCAAAGCCTGATGGTAATTCAGATCTGTGTTAGATTAGATCTGTGAAAAACAAGCTGCAACCCAAAGTTTAGCATCATTAGCAGCTAATAGTCTTCTCATTGCTTACAGGTCCCTGACTTGTACCCCACCGTATGACCCGTGTACTGGTCCCACAGGTCCCACAGGTTCTGTCTCTGTTGTTCTGAGAAGGAAAAATGTGAGCAGAAAATCAGGAAGTTTCAGCATAACCAGGAACCACAGCAGAAACGGTGTGGATGGATGTGAAATGCATCTGGAGGAGGGAGGAAAGAGGAGCAGAACGGAGGGAAGGTGAAGGTCCAAGCCTGTGAAAACAGCTCTACGCTGAAAGAGGATCATAATGTCCTTCTGTGCATAAAGATAATAAAATACTGTGACTGTTTATGCAGCTTGTTTTCTTCTCTAAGTTAACTTGTCTTTCATTAAATCCCTTCCACGGATTCTCACATCCTTACATGAGAAAAGGATTTAAAAGACGCTATAAGCAGCCTTCCTCTCATGCTTTCTTTTAGTCCCAGGTGGTTTGGTCCAAAGGACCAAGATAATCCAGCCTCCGCTGCAGGAATGGTTCTGCTGAGGCAGTTTGAAAGTAGGTAAAAACAAAGAACTGAGGCTCAGGATTTGGGATTTAAATGTTGAGAAAGCATCATGACTGCTTGTCATGTTTAGCCAAGCTGCCGATATTGGAATTGTGTCAGGGATCCTTGGGTCCTGGGGGGCTCCGGGGGCGCTCGGAGTGGGGTGACTGGTGGGTCTGACCCTGGGGTCTGTTACTCCCATCGGGGTGGAAGTTGGGGTGCCTATCCTATGGCGTCCGCTTGCGGTGCTCTCGGGGGTTCCATGGTGGCAGACGTGGGTTATTGGCCTGGTAGCTGTGCTGCTGCTGGGTGGATCCAGGGTCGGTCCGGGGGTCTGGGGTCCCTGGGGCACGTTGCCCTGGGTGGGGGCTCCGGCGGGGCATCAGGGGTTCGGGTTCTGTGGGGAATTCTGCTTGGGGTCTGGGCCGGTGTATGCCCGGCTGTTGGACCCTGCCGGGGCCTCTGGTGTGCTGGGTGGCCTCGGGGCCT
>NW_015152754.1:28806-31498 GCF_000732505.1 Cyprinodon variegatus | reverse complement strand
TGCTTACAGGTCCCTGACTTGTACCCCACCGTATGACCCGTGTACTGGTCCCACAGGTCCCACAGGTTCTTTCTCTGTTTTTCTGAGAAGGAAAAATGTGAGCAGAAAATCAGGAAGTTTCAGCATAACCAGGAACCACAGCAGAAACGGTGTGGATGGATGTGAAATGCATCTGGAGGAGGGAGGAAAGAGGAGCAGAACGGAGGGAAGGTGAAGGTCCAAGCCTGTGAAAACAGCTCTACGCTGAAAGAGGATCATAATGTCCTTCTGTGCATAAAGATAATAAAATACTGTGACTGTTTATGCAGCTTGTTTTCTTCTCTAAGTTAACTTGTCTTTCATTAAATCCCTTCCACGGATTCTCACATCCTTACATGAGAAAAGGATTTAAAAGACGCTATAAGCAGCCTTCCTCTCATGCTTTCTTTTAGTCCCAGGTGGTTTGGTCCAAAGGACCAAGATAATCCAGCCTCCGCTGCAGGAATGGTTCTGCTGAGGCAGTTTGAAAGTAGGTAAAAACAAAGAACTGAGGCTCAGGATTTGGGATTTAAATGTTGAGAAAGCATCATGACTGCTTGTCATGTTTAGCCAAGCTGCCGATATTGGAATTGTGTCAGGGATCCTTGGGTCCTGGGGGGCTCCGGGGGCGCTCGGAGTGGGGTGACTGGTGGGTCTGACCCTGGGGTCTGTTACTCCCATCGGGGTGGAAGTTGGGGTGCCTATCCTATGGCGTCCGCTTGCGGTGCTCTCGGGGGTTCCATGGTGGCAGACGTGGGTTATTGGCCTGGTAGCTGTGCTGCTGCTGGGTGGATCCAGGGTCGGTCCGGGGGTCTGGGGTCCCTGGGGCACGTTGCCCTGGGTGGGGGCTCCGGCGGGGCATCAGGGGTTCGGGTTCTGTGGGGAATTCTGCTTGGGGTCTGGGCCGGTGTATGCCCGGCTGTTGGACCCTGCCGGGGCCTCTGGTGTGCTGGGTGGCCTCGGGGCCTCTTGGGCTGGGGGGGGGCACAGACATTAACACCTGATGGCAGATGCTTACCCCTTCAGGAGTTTGCACTCTGCTAGTGGGGGAAGGGGATGGAAGGGGAGTGGGAATTATCTTGGCCTGGATGTCTTTTCTCGCTTGTGTGGTGAGTGGTTTGAACCTTAATGTAGGAGAGGGATCACATCTCTGGAGGGGGGGTGGGGGTGTTGGTGGAGGGAAGAGGATTTTAGAAGCTTTGGGTCCCAGTCTCGGTCCTGGTCTGTGCCGTCCCTTGGCGGGGCTTCGTGCGGGGTAGGGGTTCTGCATGGTGCAAGCGGGTTGTCTCCCTGGTGGGGCTCTCGGGGAACGGGGGGCCTATTGGAGTCAGCGGGGGAGCTGGCTCCCTGGGAGTGCAGTAAGCTCCCCAGTCCTTTGCTCCCCATCCCCAAAATCCTCCCTCTGCCTGCTCCACACATGTAGGTTCTCTGCCAGATCACACTGCCACACATGTAGGTTTTTGGGGAGGGTGTTTTTACTGGAGGGCCCACCTTCTGATGACGTCCCCCACCCCAATTTTATTTTGCATTTTAGACACTTCCATCTACAACATTTTCACAACACACATCTATTTAGGGCATATTCTGGGGGGTTGGGGGTGGGTGCGGGGGGGCTAATTTCATGGTGGTCTGATTCGGGTGCGGGTGGGGGGCCGGGCTCGAAGCAGGAACGAGATGGGTTGGTGTGGGGTGTCGCCGCTCCCCCCCCCATCCGGATTTTAGGTTCACTTATTGGATCATCTGATAATCCTGGAAACAACCACCGGTGACGCAGGGTCTTTGGTCCTGGGATTATTGGATTTGAGTGTTATGAGTGAATGTGCGTCCGCTTTTTTTTTTTTTTTTTTTTTTATTTTTTTCTGTGGTGCGAGTGGGGGCACTAGGGTGGGAAGACGTGATTGAGACTGTGAGTTTTTTTTTTTCTCTCCCAGGTTGGGGTCTTAACTGCTTCTTCTCCCAAACACATCTCAAGTCTCCACTAAGTGCAGAGCCCATTCCCCCCGTCCTGCTCTCCCTCCGCTGGCTGGAGCCTGGGCTCGCCGGTGCACTGGCGGAACTCGGGGTTTGTGGGTGGATGCCTGGGTGGCTGCTGGTTCATTCCTGGGGGCCTCTCCGTGGGGCCAGGCCGGCCGGGGCGTGGCTTGGGCTCCTGCCGGGGGGTGGGGCGCCCCTGGGTCCTCAGATCCCTGGGTCCCAGGGCCGGATTCACTTCGGGGTGGCTGGCTGCCGACGGAGCCCGCGGACTTGTCCCTGAGGCTCCCGGGGGCTCCGGCATTGCAGTGGTGGAGTTTTACTTGGGCCCGTCTCTCCTCCTCCCTTGGTGGGGGTCGGATTTCCTGGGTTGGCCCCTCCTTGGCACCTTCGCTCTTGGGGTCCCTTGTGAAAGTAAAATCTGTTGGGCTCTTTTTGGCATCAAGACAATTATTCGTCACACATGGTGGCCATCTTGCCACAGTCAGCTCGCTCACTTATAGCATTGCCAGAGAACCTTTCATTAATAATACTCGTGCATTATTTGCCACAGTTGACAAGTTAACAAGATCCTCCTGTGTCCGTGGCTCCTGAACTCCACTCCACCGGGGCCTGCAATGAATTTGCTAATTTCTTTACTGAGGAAATCCTAAAGATCAGAGGATCAGTTTATACATCCATATCAAGTTCAGTACCAAAGTTG
>NW_015152754.1:14241-26117 GCF_000732505.1 Cyprinodon variegatus | reverse complement strand
CCTGCAGGACAACAACGATAAGTTCATGCAGGCTGCTTCTCTCTACATGTTTAGTTGCACTGCAACAGGAAGTAGAACTGGGCTTCGGTTCAATCTTAATTCTCTTCATGTTTAGACGGCAGGTTTTCCAATAGCTGCTTTCATTCTCTGTTTTCCTCCGTCCCGCTGACCTTGTGCCTCTATGAGTGGAGATAGAGAGGAAAGGTGGGGCTGAGGGGACCCTCTGCTGCTGGGCTCACTGTTACATTTCTGGCTCCTTAAGCCTTCAGCATGGACCAAACCTCCCTGGATGTTCTGCTGTTGTCTTCTTGGCCTGTCTGACCATCACTATTGGCTACTGTAAGAAGATTGTAAAATCGGTAAGAAGGATCTATTTGTTTGCTTATGCAGAAACATGAGAAGAAATTGAGTTCTACTTTTCTGATGGAGAAAGGAGAATCTGACTGCGAACGCTTTAAAGCCTGTTAACATTTCCTGACGTTGCTAATGTTCAGATACCCAGAGGCTCCCAGTGGCTCCCAGACTCCCTCTGGGTGCGTGCCCCCCTTTTACAGTTTACAATGAGTTTCTGTTCAACAGAAACATCTTTACTCCTCCCTGTTATCTATGTTTTTCTCCAAATGTTTTACCTGATATTACTTTCCTTTCTGTTTAACATTCAGACCTGTTTCATAGGAGGAAATAGAGGACAGGTTTCTATAAATTACCGGTACAGTTTTCACTGAGAGGATTTCTTTGAAATCAACATCTATGTAACTTTAGCTTGTTTCAAATAACGAGATAAATCAGAAAGAGACAGCAGAGTGTGAAGGAGGGTTTAAGGTTCCTTTGGAGGCCAGTTACACATGTAAACATGTTGAATTTTAGAAATTCCACCACGGGCCTGATCTTCAAAGATTCCGAATTAAAGGCACATGAATTTATTTTAGTTTGTGCAGAAGATGAAGCGTGTTTAATTTGCAGTAAGATGAGCAAAGCTGTTAGTTTCAGCCCATTAAGATGAGCAGATTGTGTTTTCTTCAGGCAGTAGAGAGCGGCCATAAAAGAAAGAAGAGGTTCTAAGCCATGTACTAGAAGGTAGTAATAAAAATGAATGAAAACATAATAGTAATAATAAATCTAAATTATATTTATAATGCACCTGAAAAGGGAGCCAATTTACAAACATATGAAGAAAAATGCAATGATGAAAAAACTAAAGTTAAAGTGAAATATTAGTTATTTTTGTCTGCTAAGAGCAGATGCTGCTGAAAACATCTGGATTTATCTCCAGCAGCAGCAGATTGCCACCATTTCTTAAGAACTGAACAGATAACTAGCAGACAGACGGACCGTCATAAACACGCCACGCCACTACATTTCAGTTCAGGAATCTTTTCTCTTCCTTTGGTTTCATCATCGGTGGCTTTTCCGCATCATTTTGGTCTGAAAACGTTTTTCTTCTTTATTTGCTTTTATTCTGCTAGTCTTATTTCTGACGTCCCATGTGCTCTGAATCTCCCCCCATCGTCATTCATCAAAGCAATGCCTCCTTAGTGGAAACAGTGACTGCAGATATATGATCTGCGTGAAGCAGTTTTTACTCTGTCAGCTGAATTGCAAACACACCTTTGAAGCTCTCCACCTATTTTAACCCCTTAGCTCTTATCTTTTTAGAACAAACCGCAGATCCAAACGCCATTGGCCAGTTAGATAATAATAGAAATCCATCATGCTTGTGATGCATCTCATTAGAAGGCTAAGATCTTCTAGTTTCTGTTTGAACAAACTCTGTAAGTCTTACTTTGTAGCTTCAAAAACGTTTAAAATAATCTTTCCCTTTGCGTATAAAATGCATGTGTTAACATCCCCTATCTCATGTGTTTTTCATAGCTGACCTCTCCAACTGTCTCCACTTGTTCATGTTGTGGTCATCAACTTTATGAAATTTCAGACCTTGGCTCATTAGGGGTGTAAAACTCTGATCCTTTTAGTACAGAAAAGGTCCTTTCAGCACAATTAATTCAAATTAGGTATCAAACTGGATTATTTGGATTTTATGACTAATTAGACAATAAAAACACATTTCCAGCTTTATAAGCATAATACATTTATTTATGATGCACTTTACATTTCAAATAAAGTATCAAAGTGCTACAGTAGGAGGTTAAAAACAGTTTATAAAGTTTAATAAAAAGAAAAAAAACATAAAAGCCTGTCACGTCTAACACCTAAAACACTGGAAAACAAGGAAAGAAAGGCACAGAGTCAGAATTCTTTTTACTCGCCAGGAGAGTAGGAAGAGACCGTGCAGGTACATCTCCACCCCACTCTGCCGGTCTTCAGCTTTCTCCTTGCTATTTATTAAAGTCAGAGGGGGAGTCCCTAGTTACACAAGCTGAGGTTGCGCTAAAGGAATAGGAAACAAGAAATACAATTTAATTTGCAGCCTCAGTGAACAGGTCAACTTGCATTTAAATGTCATGCGGTCAAGTGGTCCGAGAACCTCCTGGTTTTTTTAAGCTTGAGCAATACTTCCTGAGAATTGACCTATACTGCTTGTGCAACACCTCTCTGGAACAGTAATATGTCACACATTAAACATCATAAGAACAAACATTATGTATCTTATACATAAGTATACCAACAAAGCCAAATTACCATAAATTAAATTACCAGTGCTTTACATGATAAACCATAAATATTAATTTTAACATTCCAGCACTTTCTTTTATGGTGATTTCAATGTTCAGATTTCAGACTTTGGCTTACCAGTACTTAATGGAAAAGCTCCCCTTATTGGCTAAAAAAATGCATCAGTCAACCTTTCCAGCTACAGAAGCCCAACCCCAGTCCGCCCCCTAAGCTCGCGCCCACCCTACTCTCTATGAGGACTTCCGTTGGCGAAGCCTTATGGGAACGCCGGGTTAGTGCTGAGGGGTAGCGTTCAGGGACGGGTTTGGGATTTTAAGGCACACGTGTTCTGGATACTGAGGCACGGCGGTGGTGCAGGGTTTAAACCCGACCCCTCTACAACGGCTTTAGTCCACGCAGGTTGGATTCCCTTCCTGTTGACCTTTGCTGCTTGACCTCCACGCTCTCTGATCAATTTTCCTGCCTGTCTTCTAAAAAAATAAAACTAAATAAAGGCAACTAGAGCCTAAAAACTTTAACTGGAAAGTTTTCTGGATATTGCAGAGAACTCAGCGTGGTTTTGGAAGCAGACAGGATGGTGAATTAGCCCAGGTAAACATAGATAATCAAAGATGGCGGCAAAAATCAGTGGTAGTTTCCATCCTTACATTTTTCTTTTCCAATGAAAATAACTTTTGTGGATTATTGAGACCCGTGATTTTATTTGACAGGAAATCTAACTGGATCCTGGTTTTCAGTGGAGCGTTAAGGATAAAAGGATCCGTTTATTCCAGGGCAGAACGTTTATAGGAACGTCAGAGAATGAAAACAACGAGAGAAGGAAAATTATGAGTTCTTATTTGGTGGCAGATTATTGGTCATGGCGTTTGTGGAGGTAAGCTGGTTTACAGGGGAGCTGATGGTCGTTTTCTATGGGATGGCCTGATGTGACCCGGCGGTGGTAAAAACACGCAAACCTTCTGAAGATCAGGCTTCAGGTTTGGAGGTTTGGGGACCAGAACAGGTGTTCTCTGTAAAATGCAACTTTTAACTTAGTTATTACTGCTTATAATCCCAGTTCTAACATCAGAGCTTTACCCTGTTCAGTCCACGTATCTCACTTCACAGCTGGGCTGACTGACATTCTGCTTCAGTTTGACTTACAGATTACTCCATGCAAACTTTAAACATCAGCCGTCACAGACCTAAAACATCCAGACATTACAGCAGGTTTCAAGTTTCTGAAATATATCTAAAGTAGATGAAGAGGACATCCCAGGTTAAGCTGTGTTTTAACCTCATTTTATTTACCTTAAAGGTTATATTTGAAGACGTTCGCCTCCAGCACACTGGAACAACAGGTGAAACTTGTCCAACTAACCTCCCTAAAGAACAGCTGTGTCCCTGGTTTGGGACACAGTCTGGGTTTGGTGGTTGCCAGGGGAACGGTTCTTGTCAGACTTTATTGAGCCCAATGTAACGTTAGGTGGAGGGGGGGTGATGCTGTGGGGTTATTATTATTCAGGAGCTGAGCTGGCAGGGAGTCAGACACAGCACTGCTTATGCAGAGCGCTATGATCACTCCTCTGAAACAGTTTATTAACGCCTAAATTAACTTAGAATGTAGAAACCTGCCGGCAATATTTTACCGTTATTGATCTCACACTGGAGAAATTTAACCTATCCCCATGGGGAGCAGTGGGCTGCCATTGTGTGGCAACTGCTGCTGGGGATTCCCAGTGACAGCGCAGCGCTGGTATGTGGGGGTCTGAGCGGCTCCCAGGATGGTAATCTGGATGAACTGACTGCACAGACCATGTTTTCAGGTGGACTTTCTCACTTCAACATAGATTCTAACTACTTTTTACCCGCTGATCACAGCTAATATAGCAAAGCTGCTCTCTGGCGTTGAACACAGGAGCAGCAGAAGCATCTGGACACACTTTACTGGACGTCTGACCTTAATGAGGATCAGAGATGAAGCAGCAGAAGCTTCTTCTCCTGGTGTGAACATAGCATTTAGCTGCAGTGCTAACCAGCCTAACCTGTGTGTTTCAGCCTCATCATGACGCAGCTGGAAGCCTCTGAGGCTGGGGGGGAGCCCCCCTCCTCCTACATCATTTTCCTGGTGGTCTTCCTCTTCTTCCTAACTGGACTCCTGGGCTTCCTCATCTGCCATCTGCTGAAGAAGAAGGGCTACCGCTGCAGGACTGTAGACCCGGAGGACGAGGAGGACAAGCTGGAGGAAGATGCTGATGGTGAGAAGAACATGATCGGTGTTTGGTGATATTTGGATGTTTCCTTGTTTTATAAGCAGGGTTGGACAACATATATATAACTGTTAATATTGCATTATAGTGTTTATCCATGGGTGGCTCTAGATGGGGGCCAGAACCGGTGCTCTAGAATCGGTCCTGGTCTCTGTTAGGGCCCTGCACTAACAATGCAGAATGTTAAATATGATTTATTTATTTGACCGTTTGCAGATGGAATAAGATGGCTTATGTTTCATTTAATTCTGTTTTAAGGTCCAGAACCTTCCTTCCTTTGCAGATCATTTAGTTTTCTGTTCAGATTAGGAGCAAATGTAAAGATTTAAATAATTTCTTAGATCGGATTTTTACAGTGCAATACTGTATGAGTGTCTTATGATGTCATGTTCTGTAAGAAGAGGCCATAACTGATTCGTTTGTTGAACCAGTTCATTATTTGGCTTTTAAGGTTGATTTACATGCTTATTTAGAAATGGTCGGCTTTAAGCTTCAGCCGCATTAAGAAAAGATCAGTTTTCATCTGTTAGATCAGGCCATCGCTCAGGCCAACAATCCTTCCCGCCAGCTCTACAGACGAGTCATCTCATCGCTGATGCACCTGCGTGCTGCTGGCCAACTCCTACTAGGACTTTAACTAGGACACTGTGTCACAGGGAACCACCAGGAATGGGTCTGCAGCTGCCAGCTGGAGACTGGAAGTGATGCTGTGGGCCTGTGTGAGATTATCTATTATTAATCTGGGCTTCCCAGGTCTGCAGGAGTTTTAATACATTTGGGGCTTTTCTACCAGCAGCACCAACAAGTACAGGCTGTTTCCCACCGTGCTCTGACCAAACACACAGGGAGTGGCCGACCGGCTCCTTTCTCATTTCCACTAAATCCAGATTTTCCATCTTTTCACGGGTCACTAAACCTCCTGAGATAAACACAAACGCGCTTCGCTGCCATCCACAGCTGCTCACATGTAAACAGGCGTGCGCTCACAGACGGAAAGGAGAGAAGCTCTGGAATGACTCCATCAGTTGTTGTCAAACATTGAGGTGTTTATTTCCTCGTGTCTGGTTTCTCTGTTTAGATGAGAACGATGAGAACCAGGACACAGTGGAGCAGATCCTGAAATGCATCATGGAGAATGAAGGTAAGCAACGTTTGATAACTGCTCCTGATGGTTAGGCTTCATATGGCTGCAGACTAGGAGACAAGTAAAGGAGGCAAGGCCATCAGTGACTGAGGTTCTTCTTCCCTTCCAGCCAACATGGAGGCCTTCAATGAGATGTTAGGAAACCGCAGCGTCTGCGTGCGCCATGATCCAAGGTAAGCCCATCCACTGGATCCAGCTTCTAGCAGAGATGTCCAGTCAGCATTCAGCCATAATCTGTGATCTGCAAATACAGGGAAACTCTGAGCTTAGGTGAAAACTAAGATGAAGACAATCACAGAAACACCAGTTTAAACCAAACACTTCAGCGTTTCATATGAATTATGGTTTTATAATATTAATTATGGATTTATAACAAGATGTTTGATTTTTTTTTTATGGATAAATAAATAATCCCTGCTTCCAGATGAAATGCAGGAAGGAGTTAATTTCTACTGGAAACTTTACTGATACAATCATTAGGATTTAGTTGATGGAATGTCCTCCTCAGGCTTCTGTAGCTCAGTGTGTGATCCCACCAGCTGCAAACATTTATCTTCATTCTATCTTCAATTTGTTCTGAAACGTTCCGCAGCTTGAATGTCATGGTTAAATCACTGTCGCCTCCCAGAGGAGACGGTTCAGAGTGCAGAGCAGCTTAAGGATTAGAGCAGAAGTCTTCAACAGGGGGTCCGCGACCCCTAGGGGTTCCACAGAGGTACTGCATGGGGGTCGCGAAAGTTTTGGTTGATCAGACTTTTATATTCCTCCAGCACTTTTTTCCACTAATTGAAATGTCTTTAAATCCACATTAACATGAATTCAACAGACTGCAGTAAACAGATAAATGGAGGCAGAAGATGTCTTTCAGTCATCAATGCTCACATTCAGCGACACACAGGAGCTCTTTCAAGCTGGGCACCGTTTCATTCACAACACCTGTCCCATCAACCAGGAATCAGAAATACTTTAATAATCCCAGGGAGGGATTACTTTAGTTACATTACTCATCTATAATAGAGAGACTATAGGAGCAGGTCTAGAGGATGGATTAGTTAGGAAGGAGTCAGAGAGATGATTTTTATGCCCTAGTTTTTGGTCTAAAGTGGATTCCTGTAGACTGACTTGGTGTAGAACTGGTTCTTCAGAGAAAAAAACTTTGCAACATAAAAACCTGATAAAGTTGAAAATTAATAGTTAATTTAAATATAAATGAAAAGCAATGGTTTATCATAATTTTAGTTCACAATGTTCTTATTTTACTACAACAGAGACAGCTAGTAAAATGCTTGAAAGCTGGATCCTTCTCCATAATCTCAGGTGGATCAGGGTCCCAGTCTCTCCTCCTCTATAGCAGCTCAGAGTGTCTCTGGCAGCTCGCTGTTCTCTGTCAGACCTGCAGATCAGCTCCTGTCCCTCCATCGCTCCCTGCCTCAGACCCTAAAGCGTTTTCTACACGATCAGGATGTGATGACAGATAAAAAGAGGAGCCGTAGAGACGTTTCTGATACATAATAAATGTTCATTTTATCTTCAGTTATAAGATATAATGACCCCCCGTCAACTAGGGGGCTGCAGTCGCTTGAGGACCCAAATGCAGAGATGATTTGTTGTTGGTGTAATGAAAAAACGGGCAGACATCCAAAAATCCCAAATCCAATGAATAAAAAAAATCTGTAAACTTCAGGGAAAACTCCTGTGGAGAACCACAGACGAGGAAGCAACAGCAATCAACAAGGAAGCAGCACTGAAGAACCGCACAGGAGGAGTATATATGGGAGACAGAACAAAGACTGGGCTGATCAGCTGACAGGGAGCAGGTGTGGATAGAAGAGTCTAGAAGGGAGCTAGGGGAAAGGAGACAGACACAAGGGGGCAGCAGAGAGTAACTAAAGGCTGCTTAAATATAACACAAAATGGAAAATTAACCAAAGATCAACGAAACAGTAAAAACTAAAAACTCAAAGTCCAAAAAAGGGGAGAACCACGACACATTGAACGGTCTCTAAAGCAGACTAGAGCTGACAGAGTCGCTCCGGCTTAAGGTAGCAGCTGGATGAACACATGATGTTTGATCAGCCTTCTTACTCATCGTTGACCTTGAAAGCAACATTAATAGTCGAGAGTTTTTTAAAGTATTCAAGGGCCAACAAATGCATTGACCTCGATGCACCAATGAAATGCAGCGACGTGTTTGATGTCAACCAGAAGCGGCTGAAGCAAAACAAACATGGCTGCTGTGGTGGAAAAAAAAAAAAAAATCTCTGAAAATTTCATTCAAATTTCAAAAGTTTCATTCAATTAGGCCTCAGATCTGCAAGGCTACAAGGTTGTTGTTTTTTATCTTATTAGGGATAAATTAAATAATTCTCATAACAAGCTGGACTGTTTCTCAGGGATTATTTCATAACATTATGTTTTATTTCCAAGCTGTGTGTCTTTGTTTGGGTAAAGATCAGCGGAGACCTTCACAGCCGTCCTGTAGGGGTTTAATTAGTGAGAGACAAACTGTCTGTTTAGAACAGGGAGAACATTATGCTCTGTCTTCTTCTCTTTGTCTTTGCAAAAAAAATAAAATGCTGACTGAGTGAAATCCATTGATTTCCCTTTATTTTAATGGGCTGCAGAGATCAATACATTTTCCCACAACAGCTGCTGTGGTTTTAGCTGGAATAGCCTCCATTTCCTTTAGACAAATGAGCAAAAGACGTAACTTTTGCTGCGATGGATAAGGAGATGTTTGCATGTTCCTCCCAACTGGATTTGGTTTAAAAGAGTTTGGTTTATCAGTTAAATCCCTAAATCAAATCCAGCTGATACTGCTGCTGTGATTGGCTCAACATGGAGGCAGGTGAAACTTGGTGATTTACCCAATCAGCTGGAAGAATTGAACTGCATGTTCCTCCAGTTCTACAGAAGCCTTTCCAATTTAACAAAGGATCAATCTATAGATTAACAATTCGTCTGCTTCCGCTGACCACAAAAAAATAGCTAAATCAAAGGGGGGTTACTTTAAATCCTTTTTTTTTAAAATCAATTTAGCTTATTAAGAATTAAATCAGAGGATATGTTCAAACCTCTTTTACGAGGCTATCCTGGCCAAGATGTGAATCAGAACAAAGCTTCTTCCAAACATCCCGGAGTGGAGGAGCTACAAGCATTCAAGGAACATCTGAACTTTGACCTTTGGATTTATTGGTGTTTGCCTTTTCTGTCCTTCAGCAACTTCATTTGTGTGAAGCATTTTAAGCCAAACTCTTCACCTCACCAATATAACTGGCCTAATGCTAATACTAACACCTGACACTACGATCTTCCAGGTTACGTAAGGAATCTCTTGGTGGTGTTCCTCCCCATCTCCATACGGTGCACTCAGGCACCGACCACAACTCCTGCCTCCTCTGCGCCCAGGTTCGAGCCAAAAAGGGCCGCAGACAAAGCAGGACGCCCCGCTTCAAGCAGCAACCAGGAGAGCAGACTGTTTTTTCTGTCGGGAGGTAAAAGTGCAGAATTGAATCTTCTATTAAGATCAGCATCAGGAGTTTTGATGTCAAGCGTTTTTAACTCTACAATTATCTCCTCAGATTCCGGGTGACACATTCGGATAAGAAGTTTCAGGGGCGTCCAAACCCACTGGCTGCCTCGGGGGAGCAGTTGGACCAGTCCCAAGATAGCGACGACATAAAGGAGGACGGGTTCAATCTGAAAAATATGTTCAAAGAAGTCCAGCCAGCTTCAGATGGAGTCCATGGCGTAGCGGCGAATGTGGGGAAGAGAAAGAAAAGTATGACCCTTTTTGGATTAAGGCGGGGCAGTGATCCTTTAGGTTTGAGAGTTAAAGAGAGGGCGGGGGCAGATCCTCGGGGGGTTAGATTTGCTGTTCAGCGGCCACCTGTAGTACTAGAGGAACCAGCCAATCCAGAGCGCGGCACTAAACCCGGCGCCAAGATGAATATCGCTCAGGGGGAAGTTATAACTTCCATTCTGAAACCATCCTCCAAGTCTGATTCTGTTCCCCAGGAAGGCCCCACCCTCGGGCTGAACTCTGACCTTCAAGACAAGACAAACACAGGAGCCTCAGCTCCTACCTCCCTCCCCATCCCCACCGAAAGATCTGTGAATATGGACAGTAAGGTAGATCCTGGACCGCTACAGACTTCAACCCCTATTGACACAATACCTGCACCGGTTCCAGGATCCAGCTCAGTCATGCCCACTGCTAAGTCCAACTTCAAAAGGGACTTTATGGCTGTCAGAGCCTCCTCTGACCCATGTTCCAGCCCAGATCCGGAGCCAACCGTTGGTGGTGGCCTTGCTTTAATAAGCTTAGGTTCTTCTCCTGCATCTTCTCTCCAAAACAAAACCTTTTCCTCAGTGTCCTCTTTAAAGACGCCTACCTCATCCCTCATAGAGTCACCAAGCCCCAAAAGTAGCTTACCAAACATTAGCGTAGCATTAGCACCACTAGCCCCGTGTTCTTCTCCAACTTCAGCTTCATCTGGCTTGATTTCTGTAAGATCTACGAACCAAGAAGGCCTCCTTCCTGGTCCATTCTCTATAAATGGACAGAAAGTAGATAGACAGACAGAAGAACAGACGGAAACACAGAGGGCTGGAATCCTAAAAACACCTAAACTGTCTCCACTTTCACCAGGAGGTCCAGCCTCTTCTTCTGAGCAGAGTTTTAAAGACAGACTGAGAGATTTGCCTCTATCGCCCTCCAGTCCATTGTCCCCATCCTCCCCCAAAGGGGGGAGGATCAGTAGTGTGACCATGATTAAAGCCAGTCCTGACGGCAAGAGGCAGTTCTCTGTAACGACCACTGTGGATAAAGACAGTGTCTCCTCAGTGTACCAGGAAGGGGAGGGCTCTGAAAAGAGTCCAGCTGTCAGAAGACAGGAAGAGACTTTAGCTGCTGAATCTGAGACTCAGAGCAGAGGAAGCCGCGGACCAGAGACTAGACCATACCTCAGCCAAGACAAGGATGACATGATGGAGATGGAGGACATTAGAGACTGCAAGGTGACACAGGTGGAGGGAGGCCAGAAGCCCAACGAGGAGACCATACTGGATAACCGACCCAAACAGAACCAGGAGGGGAGGACTCTAGAAGAGGAGGAGCTAACTGCTTCCAGTAATGTTTCAAGGAGAGAAGAGATCCCAGGAACTGAACTAAAGGCAGATATGTAGAATAATATAAATGACAAAATAATATTATGTTATCATTGTTTGATTCATTTGGCTGCAGATGATGGTGGGAAAATGTGGGTTGTTTTGTCTGTTTAGCCATGAGTCCCAAACTGACACCAGACTGATTGTTTCCTGCTGTGAAACTTCTGGTTTGCTCACATCGTCTCCACCAGCAGGTTATGGGTGAACGCTGCCGCTGGCATCATCCCCACCCAACAGTTCACTCTGTGCGTCATTGCGTCTCATTTACATGTATAGTCTATGGGGGGCGGCCTCAAGAGTTCCAGCAGCGCGTTCCATCGTCAAGAGAGCTGCATCAATGCGTTTTGGCGTCCGGGCTTCGGAAAGTTCGAACCTGGAGTGAAAAAGATCAAATTTTTTGGGGGAGACAGACTCTACCTGCAAGCTGCATGGCTTCTGCAGACATTCTGCTTATGAAGAATAAAAATGATGAAGGAGTTAAACTCCAGAGGTTAAATAAAGCAGGTAGAATTGATTGTTATGTAGAAGGAACAGAGAGCAGCTCTAATCATTATTAAATAAAACATTTTTGATGAACTATGGAGAAACAGTTTCAAAATACCCAAATTAACTAGAAACGTTAAAACCTGCCGATGAAAAATATTGGATTATATATTCTGGTTCTTGCAGTCTTCACCACA
>NW_015152754.1:12028-13819 GCF_000732505.1 Cyprinodon variegatus | reverse complement strand
AAAAAAGCATGAATATATTTACCAAAACCATGTCCTGCATCGCATCAGGTCTCCTGTCTGTCACCGGCGGTTTGCTCGAACCGTGGCTTAAGTGCCACGTGCGTGTCATTTTACATAGTGATCATGAAAAAAATCAATGCATCTTTATAGCAGTTTAAAAGTTTTTTTTTTTTGTATGGGCCCAAAATCAATGACCTTCATGGGGCCCAAAATTCCTGGAGGTGCCCCTGGATCAGAGGATGTCTGGAGGTGGACTTTCTCACTTAAAAACCTGTTCAAACTATTTTTCCAACACATAAAGTAAATAAAGCTGAGCTGCTCTCTAGCTGGAAGCTACAGAACAGAGCAGATTAAGAACCAGAGCGCCGAGCAGCAAAGCAGCTGGACCACAGTCTGATCCAGAATCCACATTTCTGGGTTTGCACATTTTTGACACTTCGGTGTGAATGCATTATAATAAATATCAAGTGTTTGGAGCAAAATGTCCTTGCATATTTATGGGATGATTTCATTGTGTAGCCTCTCCACATTCCCACACACTTTTTTCTGGGCTGCTCTTTTTTTCTCCTTACTATCACCCTATGCATTACTAGATAATCACACATGTACTAAAGGTATAGATCCAGAACCGTCAGAAAGGAACCGTAAAGAATCAGTTGGCAGCTCATATCTGTGCAGCTACATTATCGTTTCCTGTCACTGTTGATGCTGCATAAAGTTCAGATGATGCCTCCAGTGGGGGGGTGGGGGTGGGAATACCACGATTAAATAACAAGTTTAACTGAATTAATAATATATAAAGAGCAAAGTTAAGATTTGACCCGGAACTGCAAAAATGGACTCATGTTTTCAAGATCCGCTTTCAAATTGAGTTCATGGGTAAAGCATTAAATTGACTTACCTCCAGACTGCTGTTACTCCAAAGTCTCCAAAGCCTATAGATGCATGTTTAACTAAAGTATAAATTAAATTTAAAAATGAATGAAAAACAAAAGCTTCCTGATATGTTCTTCTAAAGTAACTCTGGTGTTTGTTGCAGGAATAATCTTGGTTCTGTTTGTGTGAGAGATGAAAAATGACAAACAGATGAAGGAACTTTATTAAAGATAAAACCACATTTTCACTGTTGTATCCTTGCTGTGTTTGAGTTTATTTTTATTATATATTCATTAAAATGGTTGTAGTTTATTTACTCTGAGCTGGAGAGTATTAAATGATATTCACAGTAATTTCTAAACATTTAACATCTTTCTCACTTTGGGCTGCTCAGAGGAAAAGGGGGTTATGCTGCTGCCTTGCAGCGTGATGGTTTTGGGTTTGATTCCCGGCCCGGGGTCTTTCTGCATGGAGTATGCATGTTCTCCCTGAGCATGCCTGGGTTCTCTCTAGGTACTCCGGCTTCCTCCCACAGTCCAAAAACATGACTGTTGGGTTCAATGGCTTCTCTAAATCCTCCTTAGGTGTGAATGGCTGTTTGTCCTGTTTGTCTCTGTGTTGCCCTGCGATGGACTGGAGACCTGTCCACGATGGACCCCGCCTCTCTGTCCAGGATGGACCCCGCCTTTCACCCACAGACTGATGGAGATAGACACCAGTACCCCAGATCACCCCAGCTGGGATAAAGCGTGACGGAAAATTTTTGTGATGTTTTTATATTTTTTTAACATAATGAATTAAACAGAATTTAAAGTTAAGAAAGGAGTGTTTAGCTTTGAAATGCATTGAACTGAAAATATTTTTTTTTGGCTAACACAGTGGCTAGTATAGAGGCTAACACAGTGGCTAGTACAG
>NW_015152754.1:8021-11130 GCF_000732505.1 Cyprinodon variegatus | reverse complement strand
AACTGAAAATATTTTTTTTTGGCTAACACAGTGGCTAGTATAGAGGCTAACACAGTGGCTAGTACAGCAACTAACACTGCGGCTAACACAGTGGCTAGTATAGCTGCTATCACAGCGGCTAGTAAAGGTGACTAAAACAGCGGCTAGTACAGGGGCTAACACAGTGGCTAATACAGCAGCTAACACAGTGGCTAACTCAGCGGCTAACACAGTGGCTAATACAGCGCCTAACACAGTGGCTATTAAAGCGGCTAAAACTGCGGCTAACATATCGGCTAGAGCAGCGGCTGTGTTAGCCGTTGTAACACAGTGGCTAGTACAGTGACTAAAACAGTGGCTAACACAGAGACTAACCCAGTGGCTAGTACAGGGGCTAACACAGTGGCTAATACAGCAGCAAACACAGCAGCTAACTCAGCGGCTAATAGAGTGGCTAGTACAGCAGCTAACACAGCGGCTAAAACAGTGGCTAACACAGCAGCTAACACAGGGGATAGTACAGCAGCTAACACAGTGGCTAACAAAGAGGCTAGTACAGTTGCTAATAAAGTGGCTAGTACAGCTAGTATAGCAGCTAACACAGCGGCTAACACAGTGGCTAACAACAGGGAAAGTACAGCGGCTAACACAGTGGCTAAAACAGCGGCTAACACAGAGGATAGTACAGTGGCTAAAACAGTGGCTAACACAGGGGCTAGTACAGCGGCTAACACAGGGGCTAGTACAGCGACTAACACAGCAGCTAACACAGAGGATAGTACAGCGGCTAACACAGCGGCTAGTACAGCTGCTAACACGGCGGCTAACAGAGGATAGTACTGCAGCTAACACAGCGGCTAACACAGAGGATAGTACAGCGGCTAAAACAGTGGCTAACACAGGGGCTAGCACAGTGGCTAACACAGCAGCTAACACAGCGGCTAGTACAGCTGCTAACACGGCGGCAATGAGATTAGGAGGTAGATTAGGTTTAGTGTATATTGTTACCGGGGTTACAATTATTACAGCATATATAAACAGTTTGTGGTAGAATTGAAGTAGATTCCAGTATTTCACTCTTTAGTCTGTTATTAGGTTCTGCTCACCTATCATGCCAGCCTTGTCTCCATGCAGACATCCCAAGTTCCAAAAAGTAATTTCAGGGAGATGCTTATTCACACTTTATAGAAAACGACAGTTTTAACTTAAATTAAGTCAAAAATATGTAAAATTCCTAAATGATCAGAAATATAATTTTATTGAATCTCTCCATGGCTCCATGCTTTTGGGAAGAACTTAGAGAGGACATCATCGACTGCGACCACTGCTTTCAGCGTTTAGCCACCACTCCTGTCAGGATTGATTGATGTAAGAACTGGACTAACAGGAAATGGATAGACATCAGCACCTTTCCGTCCTCCCCGACAGTTACCGGGCAGATTTCATTCGACCACGAGCTGATCAATGATCACAGTGGATTCTAGTTCACCGGAGTAAAAGTTCAGCATTCAGATGTTCAATGTTCCAGCCAACAATCTAATCAGCATTAAAGTTTAGAATTTAAAATCAACATTAATAAATGTTTTTATTTCAGTTATGTTCAAATTAGCTTAGCATATCTGTGTGTGTCACTGAGCTGTCCTATGTGGAAGCACTGTATCTATTGCATCATTTACCTTTTCTTCCCTCGGCACCTTCTTCTTCTTTGACTATTTGAGCTGATGTAACGAGTACATTTCGCCACTGTGAGATCAATAAAATCAATCAATCAATCGATCATGTGAAAGTTTGGTCTTTTGTGGTTTAGGGAAAATCCACATTGTTTTATTATTTTCAACAAAACCATTAAATCAAATGTTTAAATGACATCTGTGTCCGCCTCTGGGCCCCGTTACCATGTAGGGATTATAAAGCGGAGTAATCGGACCATGAAGTAGGAATGTATCCATGCAGGGAGCGGCTACGCATCATATCCACACACTCCCAGGGAAACCATCCCCACCCCCAAAAAGGACATTTCCTCTTATGTTAATATATCTTTCACAAGCCAGGTGAAACATTCACAACAGCCGTCCTCCTGTTCCTGCCATGGCGGAGGCTGAGGAAGCTCTCCTGGCCTTCCTTTGGAGCCTCGCATGCAGGGATGTCCACACACTTCTCTTCACAGGCTCTAACTCCTCATTTTTTCTATTTCACATTCTCCACTTTATTACAGCCAGTTAGAAGATTGTTTGGTCAGAGAAGCTAAGCTGTCCATATTCAGATGTAATAAAAACGATGGCGATGAAAACGAAATTTTACAGAGCCCATCTGGTGACATGGACAGAAAAACTGTTTACCTGATGTTAAGTCATGGCTGCCTGTTACCAATGCCTGTTACTAACGTTTAGTTTAGTTTTATTAAGATCCCCATTAGCTGCCAAATAAATGGCCACTAATCTTCCTGGGGTCCTCACATAAATAAATTACATTACATTATGAACAAACCATAAAAAAAACACATTAGGAAATAATAGGAACATGAAAAAGAGTAGAAATATACAACATATATACACAAGTCAGTTCATCATATCATCTGCAGTAGTTCTGAAGACAGTATCTTTTTGAAGCTTGTTCTGTTCTGGACTCTTCGCGTTATTGGTAGTTGGTTCCAGTGACAAATGGCTCTATAATACACTGTGGATTTTAGATAGTTTGTTCTGGGTCGAGGGAGTTTAATGTCTCCACCTAGTGCCCACCTTGTTAACTAATTATGACCTTTTTCAAGAAGGACTAAATGTTCAGCAAAAAATGAAGGCTGTTTTTTAAAGAAGACATTCCATATAAATAGGAGAAGTCTTAAGTTTATAAGTAACTGTTAACCATGAAAGCCGTCTATACATTGAAGCCACATTTGTTCTTTGTGAGCACTGAAGGACCACTCTAGCCGCCCTGTTTTGTGCAGCTGAAGCTTGAGAAGCTCACTCTGTGAAGCAGATGACCATATCACCAGGCAATACATTTCTTCACCATCGTAATGCCTATACCCTCGCGTCAACCAGAGTGTCACCGGTGTTGCAGCTCCGGAGGAGTTGCAGGAAGCTGATCCTGATCAGGGATACAGATCAGGCAGGAACGGACAGAACAGGAT
>NW_015152754.1:5145-6605 GCF_000732505.1 Cyprinodon variegatus | reverse complement strand
CCTGTTAACAAAGCCTGCCACTAATGCCTGTCACTAACGCCTGTTACTAACGCCTTTCACTAATGTCTGTTACTAACGCCTGTTAACAAAGCCTGCCACTAATGCCTGTCACTAACGCCTGTTACTAACGCCTTTCACTAATGTCTGTTACTAACGCCTGTTAACAAAGCCTGCCACTAATGCCTGTCACTAACGCCTGTTACTAACGCCTTTCACTAACGCCTTTCACTAACGTCTGTTACTAACACCTGTTAACAAAGCCTGCCACTAACGCCTGTCACTAACGCCTGTTACCAAAGCCTGTCACTAATGTCTGTCACTAACGCCTGTTACCAAAACCTGTCACTAACGTCTTTCACTAACGCCTGTTACCAAAGCCTGTCACTAACGCCTGTCACAAATGCCTGTCAATAACGCTTGTCACTAACACCTGTCACTAACGCCTGTCACTAACGCCTGTCACTAACGTCTGTCACTAACGCCTGTTACCAAAGCCTGTCACTAACGCCTTTCACTAACCTCTGTTACTAACGCCTGTCACAAATGCTTGTCAATAACGCCTGTCACTAATGCCTGTTACCAAAGCCTGTCACTAACGCCTGTCACTAACGTCTGGTCCTAACGTCTGTCACTAACGCCTGTTACCAAAGCCTGTCACTAACGTCTGTTACTAACGCCTGTCATTAACGCCTGTAACAAATGCCTGTTAATAACGCCTGTCACTAACGCCTGTTACCAAAGCCTGTCACTAATGCCTGTCACTAACGTCTGTTACTAACGCCTGTCACTAATGCCTGTTACCAAAGCCTGTCACTAACGCCTGTCACAAATGCCTGTCAATAACGGCTGTCACTAACGCCTGTTAACCAAAGCATGTCACTAACACCTGTCACTAATGCCTGTCACTAATGCCTGTCACTAACTCCTGTCACTAACACATGTTACCAATGCCTGTCACTAATGACTGTCACAAACGCCTGTCACTAACGCCTGTTACCAAAGCCTGTTACTAACGCCTGTCACTTACGCCTGTCACTAACGTCTGTCACTAACACCTGTTACCAAAGCCTGTTACTAACGCCTGTCACAAATGCCTGTCAATAACGCCTGTCACTAACGCCTGTTACCAAAGCCTGTCACTAACGCATGTTACCAATGCCTGTCACTAATGACTGTCACTAACGCCTGTTACCAAAGCCTGTTACCAATCTCTGTCACTTACGCCTGTCACTAACGTCTGTCACTAACACCTGTTACCAAAGCCTGTCACTAACGCCTGTCACTAACGCCTGTCACTAACGTCTGTCACTAACACCTGTTACCAAAGCCTGTTACTAACGCCTGTCACTAACGCCTGTCACTAACGTCTGTCACTAACACCTGTTACCAAAGCCTGTTACTAACGCCTGTCACTAACGCCTGTCACTAACGTCTGTCACTAACACCTGTTACCAAAGCCT
>NW_015152754.1:2220-4779 GCF_000732505.1 Cyprinodon variegatus | reverse complement strand
ATGGCAGGAAAACATCTCTGAGGACATGAAGGAGGCCAACCACTGCAGCTCTGCTTCTTCCTGTGAAGTTTAACGTCTCCCATCTAAGTACAGCTGGTGGGTGGAGGAGGGGGGGCCCGGCACTGAAACGACACAAGCAGAGTCCACTGAACACAACATTGCTCGCCCTGTAAAGTAGGACCAACGTGACACGTACTGGTCTAATTCGATCCCTGGGAAACTCTGAGGGGGTGTGGCTTCTGGCTTCAGCCTCTGTTGGAACAGCAGAAGCATGATGGCATCAGGAGGATCACAGGTTACAGGGAAACACTCAGGACTGCACCTCTGACCTGCTGTGAGCGGCTCCTCTACGTCAGCAGACTGCTGCTGCTCCTCTTCGCCACCAGGGGGTGAAGCAGTGCTTGCAGAAGCAGCACTAGGAGCTGGGGGGATTTGGAGGGGGGGTGAGCAAGGAGATGGTGCAGAATGAAGAGGCTGGGTAGAAAAATAATTAATATTTGGTGAGAAAACGATTATTAAAAAAAAACACATTAATCCATCAGAAATGTGGAGGGTTCATACTCAGCACCTCCTCCTCTTCATCCCCCTCCTCTTCATCAGGCAGTGGCTCCACCAACAATGATGGGAATACCCCGGTTCTTCCATCTAGTTCTCCCTCCCAAAATCCATCATCTATCTAAAAAAACAAAAATCCGCCATATTGAGAGTGTCTGTTTGTCTGAGCAGCTTTTCTACGTCTGCTGACTGCCGAGCTGAAGCTAAACACATCAGGCTAACGCCTGCTGGATCGTTCTGTCCTTTACTCCATTACAGGATAATCCTGTTATCTGATGTAACTGATTACAATAAAAGCCCCTCCAGTTAGAGCAGAAGGTTCCCCCCAGCCTGTTTGCAGCGTGATCAGAGGTTTAATACGATCCTAGAGCCATACGCTACCTAGAAAACCCATCTGCTGATCGGTTTAAAGTGATTTATACCATAGATAATGTTAGGTACAGGGTTAGGACTAACCCTAACCCTAACCAACAACATGATACAGAAAATACACACCTCTCCATGTGTACGGCGGATGAGACGAATCAGCGCCCCCTCCTGGAAGGAAAGCTCTTCTGCACTTTGAGCCTGGTAGGAGTACAGCGCTTTGGCAAGACCTAAATCAGATGAGATGATGAGATTCACACCCTTTATTTTAGGTTGTTCCAACACTACTGACTCATTTATTGTAAAGGGGGCTGAAAGGAAAGGGGGGGAGACATGGAACATAGGCCGGACTGGAACCCTAGTCAGCCACATGGGGGACTAGACTGGAAAAGGAAGACCTGAGTGGTCTGCAAGATAGATCCACTGACAATAGATCTGTTATGGATTGAGGTACTGATATATGCGGTGATTTCTAGACTAAAAGCAGGATTTAAAGAGGGTCTATTTTCTGAGCAACAGGGAGCCAGAGGAAGAACTTCAGAACCGGGCTGATGTGCTCTACTTTCTATAGTTCNAAGGAGTGTTTAGCTTTGAAATGCATTGAACTGAAAATATTTTTTTTTGGCTAACACAGTGGCTAGTATAGAGGCTAACACAGTGGCTAGTACAGTAACTAACTGCGGCTAACACAGTGGCTAGTACAGCGGCTAACACAGTGGCTAATAAAGTGGCTAGTACAGCTAGTATAGCAGCTAACACAGCGGCTAACACAGTGGCTAACACAAGGCATAGTACAGCGGCTAACATAGTGGCTAAAACAGTGGCTAACACAGCAGCTAACACGGGATAGTACAGCGGCTAGTAGTGTTGCTAACACAGCGGCTAATACAGTGGCTAGTACAGCAGCTAACACAGCGGCGAAAACAGTGGCTAACACATCGGTTAACACTTGGGCTAGTACAGCAGCTAAAACAGAGGCTAGTACAGTGGCTAACACAGTGGCTAATAAAGTGGCTAATATAGCAGCTAACACAGTGGCTAACACAAGGGATAGTACAGGGGCTAACACAGTGGCTAAAACAGCGGCTAACACAGAGGATAGTACAGCGGCTAACACAGTGGCTAATAAAGTGGCCAGTACAGCTAGTATAGCAGCTAACACAGTGGCTAACACAAGGGATAGTACAGCGGCTAACACAGTGGCTAAAACAGCGGCTAACACAGAGGATAGTACAGCGGCTAACAGTGGCTAACACAGGGGCTAGTACAGCGACTAACACAGCAGCTAACACAGAGGATAGTACAGCGGCTAACACAGCGGCTAGTACAGCTGCTAACATGGCGGCAAGGAGATTAGGAGGTAGATTAGGTTTAGTGTATATTGTTACCAGGGTTACAATTATTACAGCATACACTCACCGGCCACTTTATTAGGTACCCCATGCCAGTAACTGGTTGGACCCCCTTTTGCCTTCAGAACTGCCTCATTTCTTGGTGGCATAGATTCAACAAGGTGCTGGAAGCATTCCTCAGGGAGTTTGGTCCATATTGACATGATGGCATCACACAGTTGCCGCAGATTTTTCGTCCACACATCCTAGATGGGAATCTCCCGTTCCACCACATCCCAAAGATGCT
>NW_015152754.1:0-1113 GCF_000732505.1 Cyprinodon variegatus | reverse complement strand
GTTGCAGGAAGCTGATCCTGATCAGGGATACAGATCAGGCAGGAACGGACAGAACAGGATACAGATCAGGCAGGAACGGACAGAACAGGATACAGATCAGGCAGGAACGGACAGAACAGGATGCAGATCAAGCAGGAACAGAAGAGGTGGCAGGATCCAGGCTTCCAGGCAAAAAGAGGCTCCAAGACAGGTTCGGAGTTTGACAGAGTTCTGAAGCGTGGCCAGATGGTAACGCACAGGAGCAGACAGGATCATGTGCAGATGAGCAGGCTCAGTTGAAGAGGGTAGCCGAGACAAGACGTGGAACCAGAACTTGATGCAGGACTTTAAACTGGTCTCCTCCCTGGAGCCAGGTTTAGTGAAATAAAAACTTAACCTCCCCACATATAGAGCCAAAAACCCAGAGGACTCCACGGGGGAGGAACAGTGGACAATCAGGAGACGAGACAAACACTAAAACCTCTTTCCACTGGCCGCCAGGATCCAGGACATGAACCAAGGAATAAAACTAACAGACAGGCTAACAGAAAGACAAATAATGATCTGGACCCAAATGCTCAGGCTGAACAGCATTTAACCCCAAAGAAACAGGTGACAAGAATAAATTATAATTGAGGCAGGGAGGGAAAATGACAAGTGAAAGAAATTACTAATTAAGGAGCAGCAAACAGGCCAGATCATGACAAATGGGGCATCTTTATCAACAATTTTCATTAATATTTCCATAAATCTGTTTAGAGCTGAGTCTGGGTTAACATCAGTGCACACTCCTGACCAGTCAGCAGCTTGAATGTCATTGATATACTGCTCCTGATTGAAATATTTACATGATCTTCTGTGGATTACTCTTCTGCCACCTTGAGGTTTTGTTTTCCTTGTGACCCCTATAATGTTATGGTCACTGCAACCAATTGCTGCTGAAACGGCCTTTAAGCACTGGTCTGAAACATTTGTAAATATATGGTCTATACAGGTAGAACATTTACCCAACGTCTGTCACCAACACCTGTCACTAACGCCTGTTACCAAAGCCTGTCACTAACGCCTGTCACTAATGCCTGTCACTATCGCCTGTCACTAACGCCTGCCACTAACAATTGTCACTAACGGCTG
>NW_015152753.1:33806-35028 GCF_000732505.1 Cyprinodon variegatus | reverse complement strand
GGGGCGCTACAGCCTTTACTTCCAAGGGGACAAATCCTCCTCATTTTAACAAAGGTTAAGAGGCTGAGCTCGTAGATGATTATAAATAACATAGTTATGTATAATATATTACATTTCTGACTGTGTATCCCTGTAATTATTACACACTGTAGCTTTAATTGTCATGTTGTTTACACAGAGTGTATACAAAACAAAATTTCTTTTTCAGAACATTTCAATTCCATAAAGTGCAGCAGTGTTAAAATGTAAACAGTGTGGGAGAAAAGAAGTGGTGCAAAAAAACCATTGATATGGAAGTTCAGAGCATTTATATATATGGTTCATATTTGCATTATTTTGGTTTGGTGTTATCAGTGTGATACAGAGTCTGTGACATGGGTCCCTCTGGATCCCAAGCTAAATTAAGCTTCTGTGTGAAACTGTATGGATGTATAGGGGACAGGTAGGAGTTTATTTCTACAAATATTTTCTTTTTAATACAAATAATCTATAAAAATCTGATAGAGATGTGTTAAATATGTTTCAACTTTCCCTACTCTCCCTATTTTAAATAGATCGTTTGAGTGATTCAAGGAATCCATCAATTCTATTATTTTCCTTTTCTTGAAAATACATTCCTACAGTAAAATACAACTAATTCAAACTTTTTCCTCTTTCTACCTTGTGATTTTCTGTTAGCTTGACAAAGACGTAGCAAACCATAGAATTAACATCTGAATGCACGTGTTTTCTTCAGCCATTAGGTCTCCATTGCACCTGCTGCCTAAATCCAGTCTGCACTGATACAGTCTCTTAAATTGAGGGCTGAACTGTCCCCTTGCCCTACCCACTACGTGGTTTTAGACAGTCATTAATATGGCGGAGCTTCCACAGAAAAGCACAAATTGAGGGTTAGTGTGTAAGGGTAGTCTTTAGAGGCAGATTTGGGATTGGGCCGCAGTCTCCAAGTCGAGCTTCCCAATTGAAGAAGACTCCTTCCATACAGCCCCTGCAGGCTATCAACAGCCACATTTAATGAGCACCTGGGGAATCAGCGATTCTGCTGAGTTCTAATGCTAACTACTTCTTAGTCCAGTCTTTTCTGATTCAAAAATACCTTTGAAGAAATATATTTTCCTATGCCAATGAGATTGCCCTACTTTTAAGCTTAAAAGGATGACAGCGCTGTGGTTGGTCTATGTTTTTGGAAGCAAGCCTCCAACAACAAATAAATGGTTATATT
>NW_015152753.1:28888-31987 GCF_000732505.1 Cyprinodon variegatus | reverse complement strand
ACTCTCAGAAGTACGCAAACACCTTTGTCATCTGCCAAGGTAACCTGAGAAAAATCTCACATCGATTTGTTAGCATCATTGTTGTTAGTTCATTATATATGACTGCAGCATATTTTACAAAGCTGAAAAGTCTTGTCAGAGCCTTTGTACTTGCTCCACTTGTTCAGTGAATATACATTCAACTTGGTTCAATCTAACCTGATTTACTGTTTTTTTTTTTCAAAACTGATACTGTAACAGGCGCTGAACCCTGGACCTAAAATTCAGCAGACAAACAAAGTTTTAAATAAGTTTATTAAAATAAAATGAGAGCAACGGATACTCTTTGGAGCAGGTTCTCACATTCTCTGCTGAGACAGGAAACTCTGGTCAATGACAAGAATCATGAGCGGAAACAGACTAAAAAAAGTCACTGACCTTGTTAAGAGTTCAGTCCGATACTTACATTGGAGAAACCCAGGGGTTTATTGTCCACCGCTTCTGCTGGCTTCTGCGGACGAGGCGCAAGCAACAGTGTCCGTTAGAGAAAATCCAAAGCCAAAATCCAGTCCAGAACGATTTCAGAAACCAGGTGATCAGAGAGCCAAAGAGCCAAAGCCCAAAGCCCAAGGTTAGTAAAACAGTCTAAGACGGTACCAGCAAAATCCAGGCAGTCAGACCAAAAATCACACTGACAGACAGAACAGACAGGAAAAAAGGCAAAAAAGGAAAATACATGTGCAAAAAGCCAATCAGAATTTCACAGCACAGAAAACTTACTTTGAATGCTAGAGTTACTCACACTGAGACAGCGTGAATAATCTGGTGGCAGGATAGCAAACAGAATAAATAGCTGTGGGGACCAGGTCAATCAGATCAGCAGGGCCAATTAGGCAGGTGAGCAGGAGCAGATGGAAAAAGCCAACCATCAGCCATCAAGGGCAGATTCCAGACACCCCAACGGGCTGATCAGGGTGATCTGTGGAAGGCCCTGACCAGATCCCTGTCCAAGATAAAACGGGCTGGGACCCAGGACCTTTCCTCAGGCCCATAACCCTCCCAGTCTACCAAATACTGGAGCGCCTAGACCTCAGAAGATGGTGGACTGTGTAGACCGGGTCCCATTAATGAATCGGGATGGTGGAGGTGGGCATTAGAGACTGACACGGGAGTGGATTTTCACTCCTGTCCCGTCCCACTCCCACAGAAAAAAGTTTTGTCCCGTCCCGATCCCGGGCCAGAGTAGAAATCTAAATCCTGTCCCGTCCTACTCCTGGTGAAATTACTCCCACTCCCATCCCGCTCCCATTCAGAATGACTCCCGCTCCTGCACCACTCCCATTCTTATTGAAGACAGTAAGAATGGGAGTGGTGCAGGAGCGGGAGTCATTCTGANCGCCCTCTGGTGGAGAAGGTGGACAAAGCCTCCAGATCCCAACAAGCTTGTTTATATTCAATGTATTTAAAATTCTTTAAACAGAAATTGGAGACTTTTATTTCATTTTTTATTCAGACATTTAATGTTACAATGTTGTTTAAAATGATTTTTTTCATCCTTAGCAAAGCAAATAATAATGCTTGATTTCCTTGAAGCAATAATTTTAATGTATGGTTGTTAAACCTGATATTTGACTTAAAAAGAACCTAAAAATGATGCTGCTGTAAAGTGGGCTGAGTAATGAAAGAAATATCCTCCTGAAACTTTTTAAGTTTTAAGCGTCAGTCAAAGGAGCAACATCAACATATTTCTTGATTGTTTAATGTCCACAGGAGCTGATCCACTGCTGCTGTTTGAAAGATAATGTTTAAATCTTCATTGAAGAGGTTAAGAGGAAATCCAGAGAGACTAAAGAGATTTTAGTCTGAAAATAATTCTTCATTGTCTAATTTCCACAGGACACAGATGAAGCAGATGATGTCAACAGAGTGATGGAGGTTCAGGCATCATGAACCTCAAGGAGACAAGGAGGAGGTCTAGTCCACAGTTAAAGGCTCTCCGTTCTTCATCCATCAATCCTATGAAACTTCAAGGTTACAGCAGGAACTGGTGTCTGTCTGCAGCCGTCATCAGGCCAGAAGAGGAGGCCCACCTGGACAGCTCACCAGTTCATCACAGGACCAACCATTGGGACATGAAGTCATTAATTATTGCTTTCTGTTAATTTTGACTGTGCATGTGTTAGAAAATAAAATGTAATACTTTACTGGATCATATTGCTGTAAATAATGCTTGATTTGCAGTACTGGAATAATGTTATTAATGTTACTCTAAATATGAGAGTTTTACGTGATATTTAAAATCCTTCTTTTGTGCAGGATTAATTCATTAATTTGATTTTTCAAAAAAAAATTGTAGTCAAATTTAAATACATTTGAACATAGTATTTCAAATATTTTATGCTAATAAAGGGTCAAAATGACTTTTATTTATTTATTTATTCATTGTCATGTTGTTTACACAGAGTGTATACAAAACAAAACTTCTTTTTCAGAACATTTCCTTTCCATAAAGTGCAGCAGTGATCAAATGTAAACAGTGTGGGAGAAAAGAAGTGGTGCAAAAAACCATTGATATGGAAGTTCAGAGCTCAATATATATGGTTCAAATATGCATTATTTTGGTTTGGTGTTATCAGTGTGATACAGAGTCTGTGACATGGGTCCCGCTGGATCCCGAGCAAAATTAAGCTCTTGTGTGAAACTGTATGGATGTATAGGGGACAGGTAGGAGTTTATTTCTACAAATATTTTCTTTTTAATACAAATAATCCATAAAAATCTGATAGAGATGTGTTAAATATGTTTCAACCTTCCCTACTCTCCCTATTTTAAATAGATCGTTTGAGTGATTCAAGGAATCCATCACTTCTATTATTTTCTTTTTCTTGAAAATACATTCCTACAGTCAAATACAACTAATTCAAACTTTTTCCTCTTTCTACCTTGAGATGTTCTGTGAGCTTGACAAAGACGTAGCAAACCATAGAATTAACATCTGAATGTAAGTGTTTTCTTCAGCCATTAGGTCTCCATTGCAACTGCTGCCTAAGGCCCCGTCCACACGAAGTCAAAACGAACACGAAACGCTGATATTTTCCAAAACGTCTGCCGTAAAGACGG
>NW_015152753.1:24127-26671 GCF_000732505.1 Cyprinodon variegatus | reverse complement strand
ACAAAATGGCGGCGCCAGTACTGGATTTTTTTCCTTTCTATTTTATTTTATTTTTTGGCATCAATCCTAGTTTTTTTTAGTTACTATTGGTTTGCTCCCGCTCCCGTCTGCTCCCGTTAATGTTTAATCCTGTACCGTCCCAATCACGTGATCGTTACTAATACTGACTCCGGGAATCCCACGGGTCACGGGATTCCCGTGGGATTCCCAAAAAAATTTCACTCTCTAGTGGGCATAAACCTGGAGGTTGTGAAGTGTGTTAGAAATTGGAGCCTGAGACACAGCAGACTGCAAGGAACAAAGCAATCTTTTAATTCAGACACTTGCAAGTGGAGAGCGTCACTGTTACTGTACACAGAATTTGTTAGTGAGCTCTAACTTGGGTTCCTCATCCCCCTAGATATTGTTAAAGGCTCTGTGTAGGCACCCTGATGCTCTATCTCCTCCATTTTGTTTTCATGAAAAGAGATCACTCGGGACAAACTCTTTAAATAAACACTTCATAACTTATATGTATTAAAAAAACAGGATACGTGACAACAGGTTTTGATAGAAATTGTAATCTTACTCAGATCAGAGACATAGTTAGGGTTACAGAAGGCAGTTGCCAACCCCTGGGCTCACCTCTCAGGAAGTGGCCTGATTAATTGTTAAAAAGGCATTTTACACATCGCCAGTCTGCCACATCATCATATTTTACATCATACACATTAGCAGATGATTAGACATCCATGGCTCCAGCATTATCAAAATAGGACACCATTCTAATTCCATTTGCAAATCTTTGCCCATACAGGCGGCCCATACCAGGGTGTAATAAACTCACACATCTTCAATGATAATTCTCCTAACAATATATAGAGTAGAGCCTATTCGCTTGCACAAGTGGTTACAAAAGATAAAAAAAAGTTTGTTGCATCAAAAATTGGTTTCCACAGAACTGACCTCTTGTTTGCTAGTGATAAGAAATTACAGGTCCTTCTCAAAGTATTTGCATATTGTTATGAAGTTCATTATTTTCCATAATGTAATGATAAAACTTGAACATTGATATATTTTAGATTCATTGCACATGTTATGGGTCTCAAAGTATGATGACCACATTAACAAATATGTTACCTGTTTAAAGCAGGTATTATTGAACATTCTCTCGTCACAAACAATGCTGCATTTTAACTTAAGTATGGTTAAACTTTGCTTACTCAGTTCCTCAATTCAATTGCAAAAGTCCTTTAAACCACCTTCAGTATCACATTTATGTTACCAAATCTTCTTGGTCACTTATATTCCTAAGATGAACACATCTGTATAACCATGTATTTACATTAACAGTTTTTGTGCATAAAGTCACTCCATTTTATATCAAAGCATAATACTGGTTCAAAAATACTTAAATATTAAGTATTTACTCCACAAGAAATGTGCCTGCCCAACTAATACAAAGTTAAGCTGCTGTAAAATGTAAAGGTCTTTGAAAAATGCAGCATGGAATATGCTTATGTTAACTCTAAACATTTCAGAATACACATTTCTGAATAAAAAAAAATTCACAGAATAAACCATTGTGAAATACAAATAAAATACTTATTTCCCCATAGGTGCATTTAGATCCTTTTTATTAAAAAATAAAGCATGTGCTCAGGAGTTTCCAAAATAAACCCAACAACTGTCTAGATTGTAATACTTGCAATACCACATGGCGGCTCGAGAAAATGTGCTTCCAAAACCTACTTTTAAGTCATTTTATACGAACACAAACAACGTGAAATATACAGACGAACTAAAATAATTCTTGGTTGAATACAAATATATTATACACTGCTTTGCTGCTTCAGTGTGTGCACACGCTCTTTTCTCTGCTCCCTGCTTGCTTGCACTTTCTGGTCCTTTTATCTTCTATTTATCTCTTAACCAAAACTAAAGAAAGTTGGATTTAGTTATTTGATTTATTTTTCATTTTATTTTATTTTTTTTTTATTTTATTTTTTATTTTTCCACGTGTGGACTATTTTAGTTTTCAGCTATGAGATGCCTCTCTACAACAGCCCAGAGGAGCCAGTTATCATGAAAAACGCTGTTACGAAAAGACTTCAACATGAAGTGGATATGGAGAAGAACCACCCGATTCAAAGGATGCCTACCTTCAGCACAGAAGACTTTGACAAGCTCCTACAGAAAATAGCTTTCATGGAGCTGAAAATCCACCAACTTGAAGTAAACTATGATGTAAATGCCGCGTATGGTAATGAAACAACGCTGCCTGTGATTCTGAAGGGGAGCTACCAGCCCAGCATCTCAGCGAACAAACCGTTTCCAGAGGAAAATAAGAATCCCTGGACCAATCTGCATGCTAGACCAAAGGATCAATGAACCCCCCACCTAGACAAAGAAAAATGGCCGAGACCACAGAGAGATATCCCAAGAAAAGTGAAACAAAAACGGGATGTTCTCACAACAAATGATAGGAGTAAACCTGCTGGAAATGTTGGAATTCCTTTACAAAACAGATTTGCTCCACTTCAAGATGAGACCCAGAAGGATCAC
>NW_015152753.1:21653-22889 GCF_000732505.1 Cyprinodon variegatus | reverse complement strand
AAGTCAAAACGAACACGAAACGCTAATATTTTCCAGAACGTTTGTCGTAAAGACGGAGACGTAAAATAAATGTGATCGACCACACGAATGAATGTTTTTAATATTCTTTTTTGTTTCTGCATTTTTATTTTATTTTATTTATTTATTTATTTTTTTTGCTTTGCTTTGATTCTGTTATATTTTCCTGTATATTAATCATGTAAAGCACTTTGCATTGTCTTTGTACTGAATTGTGCTATACAAATAAATTTGCCTTGTCTTGCCTTGCCTATATGGGGGTTTACTACCCTGTTTAAAGCAGGTGAAAGAGGAGAAGTGAGGAAAGGATGGAAACAGTTGCTTTGTTCAAAACCCTGGGACGCGTCCTTAGAAGGCCAGATTCGAAGTACGATTACGTCATAGCACGGCATTGACGTCTGGTCGGATTCCAACAATCCTTGTTACGCGGCCTTAAAATGCATCCTTCTTTTTGCCCGATTTGAAGGACGGGTCCGATGTATCCTCGCTATCCTTGGTTTACCCAGAATTCATTGTGAGACCAAGCAAGCCGTGATTTGCTCCGTTATCAGAGTAAAAGTTACTTGGCACCGAACAGTGGTGAATTTTGGAAGTTTAGTTTAATATAATGCAGTCTGTGAAGAGTTCCTTCTGAAGTGAATGAAATGTAATGTTTGACTTATCAAAAGGTTTTTATCTGTTACTGGTTAAATGGGTTTGGCTGTAATTTAAGGACAGATTCTAATGTATCTGAAGTGTAGGGACTATAAATCTGATCTTTTTTATTTGCTGTTTTGCACAATATGCTTAACTAAGTACTTTTTGTTGTTGAATATTAGAGATTTTGCAGATATGTTTTTTCTACATACATTGTTTAGATTTACTTATATATTTCTACCCCTTTTATAGAATAGAAAATACCTTTATTGTCCCACAATGGGCAAATTTACAGCAGCAGAAAGTTTATTGAAAAATGGTCACTCAAATGTGGACCTTAGAAAAATGTATAAGAATAATATAATAGGGAAGAGTTAAAATATAAACAATACAATTCTGTAAAGTGTTTTAACAATATAAAACTGGAGAATAAATAACCAACATGCAGCTATGGACATTTTTACAGTAATTTGAAAATCAGTCATCAGTCTTTGTTCACTTTATAATAAAAAATAAATAAACAGTTTTGAAAACTTATGTATTCATTCTTTTCCTGCTTTGTGTGTCAACTTTCACGGTTGC
>NW_015152753.1:18083-19997 GCF_000732505.1 Cyprinodon variegatus | reverse complement strand
ACCTTTATTCCACTCTGGATTCTTGTGAGTGTAGTCTTTGTTCACTTTATAATAAAAAATAAATAAACAGTTTTGAAAACTTCCGTTTTCATTCTTTTCCTGCTTTGTGTGTCAACTTTCACGGTTGCTAAGCAACATAGCCTAGGGCGGTAAAACCCGCCGAAGGGTAGACCTGTTTAAATTCACAGCCAAAACACTTGGGGTCTCCTTATTTTCATGGACTTCGAAATGCTGGGCTGCATGCTCCAAGGAGCAGCTGACATGGCACCCCAGACCATCACTGACTGTGGGTACTGGACACTGGACTTCTGGCATTTTGGCATTTCCTTCGCCCCAGTCTTTCTCCAGACTCTGGCACCTTGATTTCTAAATGACATGCAAAATTTTCTTTTATCCGATAAAAGTACTTTGGACCACTGAGCAACAGTCCAGTGCTACATCTCTGTGGCCCAGGTCAGGCGCCTCTGCTGCTGTTTCTGGTTCAAAAGTGGCATGACCTGGGGAATGCGGCACCTGTAGCCCATTTCCTGCACACGCCTCTGTACGGTGGCTCTGGATGTTTCTACTCCAGACTCAGTCCACTGCTTCCGCAGGTCCCCCAAGGTCTGGAATCTGCCCTTCTCCACGATCTTCCTCAGGGTCCATTCACCTCTTCTCAATGTGCAGCGCTTTCCGCCACACTTTTTCCTTCCCACAGACTTTCCACTGAGGTGCCTTGATACAGCACTCTGGGAACAGCCTATTCATTCAGAAATTTCTTTTTGTGTCATACCCTCTTGTTTGAGGGTGTCAATGATGGCCCTCTGGACAGCAGTCAGGTCGGCAGTCTTATCCATGATTGGAGTTTTGAGTGATGAACCAGGCTTAGAATTTTAAAGGCCTCAGGAGTCTTTTGTAGGTGTTTAGAGCTAATTTGTTGATTCAGATGATTAGGTGCATGGCTCGTTTAGAGACCTTTTTCATGATATGCTAATTTTCTGAGATAGGAATTTTTGGTTTTCATGAGCTGTATGCCAAAATCACCTGTATTAATACAATAAAAGACCTGAAATATGTCAGTTAGTTGCAATGAATCTAAAATATATGAATGTTCAAGTTTCATCATTACATTATGGAAATTAATGAACTTAATCACAATATGCTAATATTTTTAAAAGGACCTATATTTCAAACTGACAGTTCCTAGCTTCTACACAGATGTTTATCCTGTTATGAAACTCTGCTAAGTTTCTGAAGGGTCATCTTACACCCTTGTGACCCTCAACAAATATACTTCTTACTTAAAAAGAAAGATATAAGTTGAACACACAATTTTTTTTTTACTTCATAAGGTCTTTACGGGTTTAACCCGGGAAACATGAAAAGTGGGGTGGATTCTCAAAGAACTAGGGAGGTGGAGGCGGACGGCCACCGGGTTCACCACCTTGGTAAAGGGGAAGGGCTCAATGAAGCCGGGAGTTAGCTTTTTATTATCGACCTTAAGGGAAAGATCCTTAGTGGATAGCCAAACATTGTGCCCCACCCTGTAAGTGGGCGCCTGAACCCTCTGGGCTTGGCAACCCTAGCTTGACCAACCAGAGCCTTGGCAATGGCACTGCCTGGCCCTTCTCCAAGTCCACTGGCACCTAAAGGTAGAAAGGTGGACGGAGGGAGCACTGGACTCCCTCTCCTGTATGGTGAACACCGGTGGCTGAAAACCAAACACTATATAGAATAGAGAGAGTCCAGTGGTGCTAAAGGGAGCCAAGTTGATGGCATGCTCGACCCAGGGAGGTTGGCTGGCCCACTTGGAGGTATTAGCCTCACAGTGCATGCGGATCTTAGTCTTGATTTCCTTGTTTGGCTGTCTCTGTCTGACCATCTGTTTGGAAGTGAAAACCTGACAAATCAATCAGAATTTAACAACACAGAAAA
>NW_015152753.1:14207-15468 GCF_000732505.1 Cyprinodon variegatus | reverse complement strand
TTCACACCAGAAGGTGGCACATTACTCCATGACACGGTATAGTGAGGTCATAGGCTCTCCTTCTTCAATATTGCTGTTGCCGTTCTTATTCATTCTCCTGTTTTACAGGAACATTCAATCTGCCTAACAGGCCCAAAGCTCAGTTTAGGAACCAGATCTGCTCAGATCTGCCCCTTCTTATGACGTCAACACATGGCAACTCCACTCGAACAAACTGTATTGCACCCGTTTCTTAAGGATCAAATCTCTTTTGGAGTCTCAACATATTATTACCCATATTTGCTATTATTTCACATTTCATTGATGATCTAAAGTAGCCAAAACTAAAAACGATCATTGTCAGCCTTAAAGGAAAGTACTGCCTTCTGAGACAGAATGAGCTCTGCCATTTAACAAGGTGACACTAAAAGTCTCAGTTTATTTTTATTTATTTTTTTATAAGATCTTAGGGCAGGGCAGCAGATCTGGTACCTATACAGGTTCTGTTACACCTGCATGCATGGCTACGCACTGTTCAATACATCTGAATTGTTTTATGCACATTATTCTTGATTTCAGAGAACATCAGATTTTAGTAAAAAATCCACAGAAGTCTTTGAACATTAAGCGCAAAGTCTAAATGCCAAAAAGAATAAAAAAAATATATAGTAAAGAATTAAAGGAAGCAGGAATAATACTGATTATTTAAACAAGTGACTTGGGAGTAGAAGTACTTATGGAAACCTTTAAGTTGTAGTTGTGAAGGTAACTCTATAACTGTATAGCGACAAAGCATTTCTTCTTCTTTCAATTTCCTCCCATATACAAATATTTATAGAGAAATGTTAAGACCTGAAGTGATGGCTGTTTGAGTGCAGAGAAAAACCTGAGAAACTAAAGTAAAAACGAGTAGTTAAAGCTTAAGGGGTTTATTTTAGTTCTGCAGGAGGTTCACATTGAGAACAGGCACTGATGGCCTATATGGTAAATGATAAATTTGTGTATTTTCCAGTTGTTTTGGTATTTTCAGATTTTGTGATCTAGCATTAATTGAGGCAGCTGTGCGATGAAAAATAATCAACTTTTATCATATTTAGTAAATGGTTCTTAGCTCTGTGTTAAAACACCCTTCATGAGATGACTTTATGCAGTGGTGAGAAAGAGCTGACTTCCTCTTTACAAACCATGAAGGATGGAGACTCCTTTAAATAACACATTTGGTAACAGAGAAGGCTGCTGTTTATTCTGCTGCTGATCAACTGATCTGAACAGATCAACTGGT
>NW_015152753.1:8886-11384 GCF_000732505.1 Cyprinodon variegatus | reverse complement strand
TCCACATTTATATGCCCAGAAAGTTAAATGTATCTAATCTAAGGGCCTTTTGTGTTAAATTTTGAAAACAGTTCAAAAGTTGAGTTGTTGAATCATTCAAATGTAAAATATTTTAAGCTAAAAAAAATATTGCAAGTGAGTCTTAGTTTTTCTCTTCCTGATGAAGATTCCCAGTCATCAAGGTCATAGTCATTCCGTAAAAGTTCAAAAAATATCCATTGGACTTGGTTTTCAAGATTTTAAGACGTTTCGCCACCTCTCCAGGAAGCTTTCTCAATTGAGAAAGAATTGAGAAAGCTTCCTGGAGAGGTGGCAAAACGTCTTAAAATCTTGAAAACCAGGTCCAGTGAATATTTTTTGAACTTTTACGGAAGTTTTTCTCTTAATGTTTCATTTTTATTCTTTGCATAAAAAATCCTACATCTATCAAACATTTCTTTAATCTGGTGCCAGGAGTCAGTCTCTATGTTATATTGAAGATCCTGGGGATCATAATGTTCTGCAGTGCAGTCTGCATCTTTCAGTGGTGAGACTCATTTTTCTATGAGTTGATTCTTTGAGCTGCAGACCTGCTGGTCTCTGCTGTTTGTTTGTTGACGTTATTTTTATTCTTTTAGCTGGTTTAGATTATCCAACAAACAAGAGAAGAAGGTAAGCTTGTTTATATTCAATGTGTAAAATTTTTTTAAAATGCTTGATACAGAAATTGGATACTTTTATTTCAGTTTTTATTCATACATTTAAAGTTACACTGTTGGTTAAAATGATTTTTTGATCATTAGCAAAGCAAATTATATTGCTTGATTTCCTTAAAGCAATAATTTTAATGTATGGTTGTTAAACTTGATATTTGACTTGAAGAGAACCTAAAAATGATGCTGCTGTAAAGTGGGCTGGGTAATGAAAGAAATATCCTCCTAAAACTTTTCAAATTTTAAGCATCAGTCAGAGGAGCAACATCAGCATATTTCTTGATTGTTTAATGTCCACAGGAGCTCATCCACTACTGCTGTTTCTAACATAGTGTTTATTGAAGATATTGAGAGGAAAACCAGGGAGACTAAAGAGAATTTAGTCTGACAATAATTATTCATTGTCTAATTTCCACAGGACACAGATGAAGCAGATGATGTCAACAGAGTGATGGAGGTTCAGGCATCATGAACCTCAAGGNTTTAGGATTCTTTTAGTAAGTTAATTATGTTAATTTGTGGTGCTGTTGTCCGCCTATAAATAGGCTGGCCTTCAGCACGTTAACGCGTTCCTTTCGCGTTCCTTTCCAACCTCGTTTTTGGACGCCGCTTTCCACCTGCTTCATTTGCTCCATCGTGCGCGGTGCGCACTTGTCTTGTCGCTGCGGCCTGCAGCGGACGTTCCAGCCTGCCATGTGGTATTTTTGTTAACTTTTTCTTACTTTTTTCTCGAGGTTTTGACTACCGGTCCCGCCAGGCCAAAACCTCAAGAAAAAAAGTAAGAAAAAGTCAACAAAAATACCACATGGCAGGCTGGAACGTCCGCTGCAGGCCGCAGCGACAAGACAAGTGCGCACCGCGCACGATGGAGCAAATGAGCAGGTGGAAAGCGGCGTCCAAAACGAGGTTGGAAAGGAACGCGAAAGGAACGCGTTAACGTGCTGAAGGCCAGCCTATTTATAGGGGGACGACAGCACCACAAATTAACATAATTAATTTACTAAAAGAATCCTAAAATATATTAACAAAAGATCCTTCAACTAAAGTTTATAAAAAAACAAAGAAAAGAGATGGACAAAAATCATAATGTGCCCGAAGCACATAACACTAAGACAGAGCCTATTTAACCAAATATAGTCTAAATGTCTGTTATATGGGAATTTATCCTCTGTTTAATTTTGAGGATATAGAACTGTGCAGAGGTAAACAGAGGTAAATCGTACTCTTATTTTTTTGTCCAATATGCTCTCTCTGTATCATGGAAAATAATACATTCAAGGGCCGGCAAATAAATGTATCGTTTTACATGAGCACTGGAACTATCAGAGGAACTGACACTGAGCATTTAAAATATTAACTTCACGAAACAAGTTGTACATCTGGGCTGTAGTTACTCTGTGTCTCACATTTAATGTATTTTATCTATGGATTAAACAATTATTCATATTAATGGATTATTTAAATAATCATCAACTAATTTAGTTATTGATTAATTGTTAACTGGAGTATAGGGCCACTAAAATGTGCCTTTAGCCGACAGAGAGACACACTTAGAGCAGGAATTATACCAAGACAAGAAAAATTTAACCATTTTGCCTTTAAGATAAAAAAAAAAGTTTTGTCTGTCTGTTTCTGTTTCACCTGGTTTAATTTCGTAAATAATTTTCTTAAAGGAACCTTTGGCTGATCTGATCATTATTTGATTCATTGAAAAAATAATCGACATATTAATCAATATATATATATATAAATATATATATATATTTTGGCTAATATATATATATATATATTAGGGTTGTCACGATA
>NW_015152753.1:3951-6015 GCF_000732505.1 Cyprinodon variegatus | reverse complement strand
CAGACCAAAAACAGAGTTAGTCATTGAGAAAAGGGTTTTTCTATGTTGTACCTGCAGTGGGTCCCTGGTTATCCTATAGATCCTCCTTTGGCAGCGTCCTGAATGGTTTTATCAGTTTTATCACAGTCTGTCTTCATATTCAGCTCATGGCTGTGAGGCTCTATAACTTCTCTATCCAGGTATTTCATTCTAGGTCTTTAAATCAGAATAGATGGAAACAGGAGTTAGTTTGGTCAGATCCCACAGGATCCTAAAGGGTTCAAACCTCCTTTTTCCACCTATTTAACAAAGCAAACATCCTTCCACAGATTCTCCTGCTGCTGCTCCACTAATCTCTGATAAAGTCTCCATATTGATCCAATGAGCATCACTGTTTCTGCTTCTCTGTTTCCTCTCAGATGATCAGAAGGTGGTGGAGGTGAATGAAGGAGAGGAATCTGTCGTCCTGCCCTGTGGACCAGTATCTGACCTGAAGAAGATAACATCAGTGACCTGGACTCTGTCAGAACCTGAATTTATGATGGTTTATGTGCATTCAAACACAAGCAGTGACCAAAATAATGAGGTCAACCGTTACAGCGGACGGACAGAGATAAAGGAAGACCTTCTGAGTCTGACCCTGAGGGAACCCACAGTCAGAGACAATGGGACCTACATCTGCACCGTCCACAGAGACCAGGACATCCTGAGATGGAAAGTGGTTCTACTCAAAAAAGGTCAGTGAATGGCATCAGGTCAGAGGTCAGAGCTTCTGATGAAGGTCAAAGGTCAGAATAAGGTCAAGTTTCTCTGTTTTTCTGCAGAACCATTTCCTACCTGGGCCACAGTTCTCTTGGTTCTCCTGGTTGTCCTGGTTCTGATTGCAGTCTCTGCAGGTCTTTTATATCATTTCAGAGACAGATTCAAGTCAGGTGAGTCTCAGAATGTTCTAACTGTTCTTAGCAGCAGACTGACACATTGTCTGATATCTAACCAGTCTTTGCAACCAGTCCACCCAGTGGACTGGATGGACTGGGCGTTCCCTCTGGTCTCTCTATCTGTTCTCCATGACTGATGCAAAGGTTCAGACCTCCACAGAAACCTTCCATTTTCTAGGGATGTTTGTTCCTTTAATGTCTGAGTTCTGCTTCAATCATCCTGTGGTTCGGCGACTTCCGGTATGAGGCGTGCGGAGTAGATGTGGCTCCCACGACTTAACTTTCAGTTTACCCTTAAAACCTCTCCTTTTCTAAAAAGTAGTTTGCAAAAAGCTAGTGTAATTATACCGACTATTTTTGATGCTTCGACTATGTCTAAAACAAAGAGCAAGCAAGATAAAGATGCCTCTTCTCCGTCGGCTGGCATTACGCTAGCAGAACTTAGCTCTTTGTTAGAAGAGCACAGGAAAGCAATATCGGCAGACTTTAAGTCGTCTTTTGAAGCTCTGACAACCACACTGGACGGATTAAACTCGACGGTTGCGGACCATGGGCAGCGGATCAGCTCTTTGGAAGACAACGCTAATGAGGTGGTTGATCGTCTCCAGCAGTTAGAGGAAGCCACCGCAGCCCTCCGACAAGACAATATGTCGCTCAGAACGAAGCTAGCCGACCTGGAGGGACGCAGCAGGCGCCAAAACGTCAGGATTATTGGCCTACCTGAGTCGCTGGAGGGACCTCGACCAACCACGTTCTTTTCCCAACTACTTGTGGATGTCTTTGGCTCCGAAGTCCTCTCTTCACCCCCTGAGCTCTACCGGGCCCACCGGAGCCTCACTCCCAAGCCTGCCGCAGGAGATAAGCCGCGGACCGTCATCATACGCCTCCATCTCTTCCAGGTGAAAGACCTGCTCATCCGGGAAGCTCGCAGACGAGGTGATCTGTTCTACAAGGAGCACAAGATTCTACTCTACGAAGACTACAGCCCCGATGTACTGAAGCAACGAGCCGAGTATAAAAACTCTATGTCGGAACTTTACAGACGCGGGTTCAAACCGGCTCTCCTGTATCCAGCCAATCTCCGTATCACCCGCCCCAGCGGCGAGAAGACATGGATCCGGTCGGTTCCGGAGGCTAACAAGTTTAT
>NW_015152753.1:0-3738 GCF_000732505.1 Cyprinodon variegatus | reverse complement strand
AAGAAGGTCGGTCCTCAGTCTTTGTTCTTGTGTGTCCTCGTGTCCTCGTGAAACGTCATCATCCCTAGCCCTGTTCCAGTTCACTAGAACAGCAGACTGAGAAAGGACAAAGTCCACGGATGTTGTTCTGGCCCCTCCCTCTTTACCCAGCATGCATCAGAGCAGACTTGTCTGTTCTCCAGACTGACAGCTGTCCCAGCATGCACTGCAGCAGCAGCAGCTTCCAGGTTAGCGCTCACAGAGAACATTTACTGATTTAATAGTAATTAAAAGGACAGAGGCCACCAGCGGCCCTCTGAGGCCCTCTCTCTGCAGAGCCGTGTGTGAAGGACCGCTGCCTCTGAAGAAGGTTTCTTTTGTTTTATTTGGCAAAATATTCATTTGATTTAAGTTTATCTGACTTTGTTCATTATTATTTCCCACTAAATAAAAAAGTCATAATCTATTATTATCTAGAGACTATTAATAGCAGGAGGTTGTTCTGTTCCCATTGACCAAGATTGATGCTGCATGCTCCTCTTCTCCCGGAGTCTGTCATGTTCGGGTACTAGTGTGTAACCCAAATGCAGAACACCAAGGAGCCAGAGTAAAAGTTCAACTGTTTATTCAAGCACAAAAACAATGATTAATAGGACTGATACCGGAAGGGGTCTGGGCCTGGTCTCACAGGGTTCTCTGCAGAGAGGGATAGTTAGGTTAGCCAGGGAGCAGATGAGTCTTGTCTTAGTAACATGCAGATCTGTACCTGTTCTGTGGTTCAGGCTGAGCGGTAGAGGGAGGGAACCAGAAGGGTCCAGAGATTGAGGGAGCGGCAGAGGGCTAAGCAACGGCAAAGCTAGACCTCAGGCTAGTTGAGGTTCAGACCTTGAGTTTCTCCAAGTTCTCTCCTAGAGAACAGGCAGGCAGGTTCAGACAGTTTGGTCTTTAGTTTTGCTTCTGAGAGCAGGCAGACAGGTTTCAGATGATGAGCTCTTCCAGAGCTCCAGGTTTCAGTCAGGTCTTCCTAGGAAGCAGAGAGGACAAAGACTGGTTAGGTTCAAAGTCTAATCTTCAGAGAAGTCAGAAAATCAGACATGCAGGTTGGCTCAGACTTGCTAACTATAACTAGTTTAACACTCTGGCGCCGAAGAGAAGCTCTGTTGCTGCTTATATGCAGGTCTCCCTGATGAGCTGATCAGCCGCAGGTGTTGTAGTCAGCTTCAGCTCCATGAGACCTAGGATGCCCTCTGCTGGAGACGCACCAGAATAGTCCATGAAAAAGAAAAAACAACCCACCCAGGGTGGGCGGAGGGGGAACTAGGCAAGGAGGGCAAAAAACAAAAACTCAGTCCAGAACAAAAAACAATCCACTTAAGGTGGACCAAAGCAAAGAAAGTTTCTGACGATTTATTAGGCAGAGTCTCAGGTGGCCGGCCGTGGGACAGACAGCGAGGCAGAGTCTCAGGTGGCTGAAGGCATGGCCGACGTTCCGGGGGCCGGCTGCGGGGCCAGAGACATGGCAGACGCTCAGGAGACCGGCCGCGGGGCCGAAGGTGAGGCCGATTCACAGGAGGCCGGCTGCAGGTCCGAAGACGTGGCAGAAGTTCTGGAGGCCGACCGCGGGGCCGGAGACGAAGCAGCGTCTCAGGGGACCCGCCGCTGGGCCAGAGGCATGGCAGAGGTTCTGGAGGCCGGCCGCAGGGCCGGAGGCGAATCAGACGTTCAGGAGGGTGGGTCAGGTGACGTAGGAGGGTTATAGGTGGACGACATTTCCATCGCTGCTGACTCTTTGGGGGAGGACGACGTCTCAGCCACCGTTGCAGGATCTTAGGAGGAGGACGACGCCCCAGTTTCAACAGGAAGCCCCAAGGGGAACGCCGTCCCCTCTTCAGTGGCTCAGCAACAGTCTTAGAGGGGGCCGCGGACTGCGGCTCTGGAACAGGGTCCGAGGGGACCGCCAACTGCGGCTCTGGAACTGGAGCAGGAGGGATCGCCAACTGCGACTCAGAAACAGGCCCAGAGGTGGCCGCCGACTGCGGCTCAGGAACAGGCTTTGAGGTGACTGCCGACTGCGGCTCAGGAACAGATGAGACCGCCAACTGCGGCTCCTGGACAGGAACAGATGAGACCGCCGACTGCGGCTCCTTGACAGGAACAGATGAGACCGCCAACTGCGGCTCCTGGACAGGAGCAGATGAGACCGCCAACTGCGGCTCCGGATCAGGAACAGAGGAGCCCGCTGACTGCGGCTCCGGATCAGGAACAGAGGAGCCCACTGACTGATGCTCCTGGACAGGAACAGATGAGACCGCCAACTGCGGCTCCTGGACAGGAACAGATGAGACCGCCAACTGCGGCTCCTGGACAGGAGCAGATGAGACCGCCAACTGCGACTCTGGATCAGGAACAGAGGAGCCCGCTGACTGCGGCTCCGGATCAGGAACAGAGGAGCCCGCCGATTGCGGCTCCGGTTCAGGAACAGAGGAGCCTGCCGATTGCGGCTCCGGGTCAGGAACAGAGAAGCCCGCCGATTGCAGCTCCGGGTCAGGAACAGAGGAGCCCGCCGATTGCGGCTCCGGGTCAGGAACAGAGGAGCCCGCCGATTGCGGCTCCGGGTCAGGAACAGAGGAGCCCGCCGATTGCGGCTCCGGGTCAGGAACAGAGACCACCAACTGTGGCCCCAAATCAGGAACAGAGACCACCGACTGTGGCCCCAAATCAGGAACAGAGGAGACCACCGACTGTGGCTCCAAATCTGGAACAGAGACCACCAACTGTGGATCCAAATCTGGAACAGAGGAGACCACCGACTGTGGCTCCAAATCCAGCATGGAGGAAACCGCCCACGGCGACACAGGTTCAGTCTCTGAGGTGCCTTGAAGTGCCCGCAGAGGGCTCTTGGCGGTTTGGAGCGCCTGCAGAGAGGCCCTTGAGAGGACCACATACCCTGAATTCTGACACCTCCTTAAAAGTCTGCTCAGGGGTCTCTGGACGGCACAGAGCTAACTCAGGGGTCTCTGGACGGCACAAAGCTAACTCAGGGGTTTCTGGACGGCACAAAGCTAACTCAGGGGTCGATGGACGGCACAGAGCTAACTCAGTTGTCTCTGGACGGCACAGAGCTGACTCAAAACGTCTCAGGGCTGGCTCAGGGGTCTTTAGACGGCTCAGAACCGGCTCAGGGGTCTCTAGACTGCTCAGAGTTGGTTCAGGGGTCTCTAGATGGCTCAGAGTGGGCTCACGGCGACGCTGTCTCTTACGCCGGTGGGTCTTGGGGGCTAAATTAACAGGTTTGCTGACTGATTGTGGCAAAAAGCTAGCTGGTGTGCTAAAGGGTTCAGGCGCTAAGTTAACTGGTTTATAATTGGGTTCTGATGCTAAGGAAACAGGCGTGGGGTCAGATTTAGAAACTAATGACTCTGAAATGCTACTGAGTTCAGATGCTAGGCTAACTGGTTGGCAATGAGGTGGCATGAAAGGGAAGAGATCTTCTCTATCCCCATAAAAGAAATTCCAGAGGTCAGACACCTGGATGTGGGGAGCTCTGGCTGTTTGAGGAGTTAAACGTGGTTGTATTTTAAGTTTTCTGACGGATGGTTCTAAGTGATGATCGTGGATGTGATGGGAGAGACTGACCTGGTGCAGATGGGAGGTGGAGGTCTGAACTGGAAACCGAACGGCTTTTCCCTTAGCAGGGAAGGCTGAGACTGGATTATCGGGTCTTCCAGAGTAAAAACCAGAGTTTTCCCCAATACCCAC
>NW_015152752.1:33935-35029 GCF_000732505.1 Cyprinodon variegatus | reverse complement strand
GGGATGAAATAAAACCCCTGATGTTAGAACACAGACTGTTTAGTCAGGATAGTACAACAAAGAGAAATTGTAAGTTAATATAAAACACAAATATAGATTTAAGTAGTAAATTTCACACAGGAAAAAGTAATTTTCCTTCTGGATATAGTCTTTAATCATTACACGTACACTCCGTTTTCTATTTCGTTTTTATTACAACAGTTTTCAATGGGATGAGAACATTTGGACACTGAAACAACCAGAGATTTTTTTAAAGGAACGTGTGGAAAAGAACAAGGAGGTGTTTGCTTTCAGAGGAAGGAGTAGACGCTGCTGTCAGCGACCAGCTTTCAAGCAAACCTTTGTGTTTTATTATTATTTTTAAATCAGTATCATTGGCGATATTCTGCTGTAACATTTGAAGGGAAGAATAAAACAGTAAAGCTCTTTATCTTTTATACACTTAAAACCTTTCAAATTTCACGTTCAGTACACTGGAACTGAGGCGGAGTTAACTCGTTTTGTTCTTCCTACTCCGTGCGCGCTCCCGACGAGGGGATACAAATTTTCACAGGGATAACTGCTTTGGCACGACACCTGGACGGAAGGACAGGTTCATTACCAGAAGGTTCCAAACTTCAGGGAGAGGAACCACATTCCAATGTTCCACATCATATCAGGCCTGCAAAGGGGAAATTGTTTTATTTTGAACTATATGCAGGCTTAGGTGTGAGTCAGGGAGTGTGGGCCCACATGTTTTAGTTGGACAATTAAAACTGAAACTTTATTAAGAGTGAAATTTATTTTAATTTTAGTTTTGAAAACATCTCAATTGTATCTTTTTTTGTTGTTGTTTTTTTTGGGGGGGGGTTCTTTTTCTCAATATAAGTTCAAAGATTCATAAAATGTTGTGTGTTATTTGGTTATTTCCGATAAGTAAAATTATTGGATAAGAAATAAGCAGAAGTAAGGCTGGATTATAACCCTGCTTTTGATTGCCTTAGGTTGTATTTAAATGTTACTCCTATCCTCAGAGGTGAGCCAAACTCAAGTCAAAACATAACAAATAGAGTTTAAGGGGTTTGTTACGAACTCAGGGGCCCTTACCTACTTCA
>NW_015152752.1:28615-32116 GCF_000732505.1 Cyprinodon variegatus | reverse complement strand
TGTTGCTCAGAAACCAGAACTCTCCCAGCAGCTGTTCATCTGCAGCTCTGTGGCGTCTCTTTCCTCCCAGCATCAAACAAACCTTAGCATCACCCTGCCTCTGATCCAGTTCAGCTTCACTTGTTTTTTTTTACACTGACTGGCAGCTAAAACAAGCAGTTGAACAGCTCTGCAAAGTCGTTTTACTGGTAATTTCAGTCATTGGATGACTAACCAATAACGTCCATATATATGCAGATGTATCCCATAGTATAGCATCTAGCATAACAATAGTCTAGCTATCTGAGACCGACTCGTAGACATTGACAGAGTTAGCCAATAATATTGTGTCTAACGTTAGAAAATAGAAAAAAATTCACAGTGAAATGTAAAAGTAGTAATTCTTTATTAAGTGAACGATGCTGTTGTTCGTTCTTGTAGTTTTTTTTAAACATAAAGTACATAAAGAGGTATGAGGGTGTAGGGGTGAAGGTATCTGGCTATGATGAAACTCGTCTCACATGCAGATTTAGATAGAAACACTGCGATGAGGGGAATGCCTGAGACTGCTGACATTGAGACATGCAGTGATGATGATCTGAAACTAGAAGCAGAGATTAATTAATGCAGTGAGTTACATAAACACCAACCATACAACAGGCGCAGCAGACTTAATAAGCTTCCTACTGGGTCACTAAATGACAGTAAAACATGGCGAACTGCCAAAAGAAAATCTGCTACGACTCAACGTGGCTTAAAAAAGATCATGATTTAGTTTAAAAGTGAGTCTGCTAGAGGATCAATACATCTTAACCCCAAAACGCTGATGGAGAAGATAAGCTGATAGACTTTGCAAAGAGAAGGCTGCAGCTTAGTTTCTCATTCAGAGTGACGAGACATCGACTAGAATATTCATCCCATTTAAGCGGTGAAGTGAAAACTTGATTGAATGTTGTGATAAGCCATACCTAAAAGAAAGTTGTTTTTTTTTATATTGAATAATATAGACACCACTGACCTAACTATTTACCCATCTGATGATTTCAGTAGATCATGTTTAGCCTGTTGAAATTAAATTAGTTAATAGATTTATTGAGTCTGATTAAGGAAGTTGGGTTCCATATATTAGATTATTAATCTAATATATGGATAATGCAGGATTAACTAGTGTTGATGCTTGACTGGCAGACAGATTATGTGGTTAGACCAAAGCATTATTCAAATTTATTTAAATATTAGGTTCAAATAATTTAATAAAAGTCAGGGGCAATAGGAAACAACTAACTTTCCACAAAACTTTGGTTTCTAAATTCAGCTTCCTTAAAATTGAAATCTGAGACAAAGCATGACTGGAAATCAAAACAGACTGAAAGAAACGTAGGAATGACATGATATATCCATCAAAGCAGCGCACAATCTACTGATTAAATCACCATGACATGATTGACAGAGAACATTGTATAAAAACCAGCCGAGGACCGGAAAGGCCAAGATCAGAGACTGATGTTAATTAAGGATGAGAAGCTTTGAGCTGGAGAAGCATGCGTGTGCAATATACGTAATTTTTTAATAGAGAAAAGAGCTGAAGCTATGAATGAGGAAACACTGGAGCATTGAAGCAATATGTCTCACCTGAAGAGAATCAGAGTCAGCGAGCTGAACGCAGAGCGAGCCAGCTGACTGCTGATGGCTGAAACACAGAAATGTTTGGAGACGGGGGAACAGGAAGTGGCAGAGGCGTGAATCTCTGCAGCATTGCATGGATCAACGGGTGTGTCAGAGGATAGGATCCGAGTAGCAGCCAGAGGGGAGGATCCGAAGCTCACCGCCAGTTTAAACTGGGTCATCTGAATGATGTCAGACAGCACATCCACCATCTGCGCACTTAGGAGCAGACCAGCGCAGATTGGAGGCCTTTAAAGATAAGCTTTGGAAGCCGATTGGCTTTGGTGGAGGTGTGGTTCAAAGCTGATAGGCTGTGTCGCAGGTGGCTGTAGGAGAGCAATTAGTTTCTTCAGTTGAACTTCCTCCTAGGCTCCATAACAATGTCATCAATACATGTATATCACATGTACTTGTTTCCCACAGGATTTTAGGAGACTGTGGTGTCTCTGACCCTCAGGGGTTTTTATGTGTGCACATTTTTAAGCGTGGTGTATCCCACTTAAAGGGGAACGCCAGTTTTTTCACATTAGGCCCTTGGTTTTACGTTATTCCATCATGTTCTACTCACCCATATGAGTTTTGTGCCATTTGGAGCCGTTCTGAAGATATTCTGTTAGGTTATATCCAGTAACATCTTCCTATTGGCAACGACTTGAAGGCACAAACTAAACTGTTCATCATTTATTGTTTATGGTACGCCAGCATTCAGAACATGGAGGCCAATCACTGTCCCCCAGACATCCGCCGTTATATTTTTAAAAACAAAGCGGCGCGTGTATGATGTCATCCGTGTAAGACGTCCTGTCATATGACTGCTGCTAGTTTTCCTCACATGCCTGGAAGATGACTAGTTCTGCTACCACAGATGATCTCTCTCTCCAAATGGAATTGAACGATTCAGATTAGCTAGAATGAATAGAAGGGGTAGAGCGTAGCCGCCTGTGGCCCGGGCTGCCTGTCACAGCTCCAGTGCGCATGCACGAATAAAGTGCATTTTTGAGGGCACTTTTTTTTTTACTTTTTCTTTTTTCCCTTGTTGTCCACTAAGGAGCCTACAATTCATTATATTAGAGAGGAAGAGTTGATTAAGTGACTGTTGCTGTGTGAATAAAATGCAGTTTTTTAAGATGAAATATTTCCAATTCAGTTATTTATTTTAGACCAAATAAAATTTTACATCCCGCTCGCTCCCAATCTACATTCGGGAAGCTGAGGGTTAACATGCTGTGGCTCTGACTGAAGTGCTGAGAGGGACTCATGCAGAAGCAGGAGAACGGGGTAGGAACGGGGGAGGCGCCCCACCGCAGCACCTGCCGCTGGAGGACAAGAGTAGGAACGATACGTGCTTTCACGTAAGAATCTCCAAAATCCGTTGGTGACACCAGAAAAGTCACTAGATTGGTCGCTGGTTGCGTTTTTGAAAAAGAGTCGCTGGAGGGGTCTGAAAAGTCGCTAAATACAGTGACAAAGTCGCTGAGTTGGCAACACTGCGGGCGAACTGGGTAGCCGGGCTAGCATTTTTATAAAGGAGGGCGGGATGCGCGCTTCAAAAAAATATAACTGGCGCTTGGAGTGGATCTCACCCGGAGAATAGAACCGCCACTGACCATCTATGAGCGTCGCATGCATTCTTCCTGTCGCTTGATTACGGCTATAAACAATTTGTCTCTGTATGGCGGGTTACGGGCGTTATGAAAGTACAGCTGTGGAATGGTCTGATAAACTGACAGATCTTTTTCTTGTTGTTGTTTTCTCTCTCTGTATCTATATAAGACTGTGGCAGGCTTAAACAAGACTGTGGCAGGCCCAAACGAGACTGTGGCAGGCCCAAACGAGACTGTGGCAGGCCCAAACAAG
>NW_015152752.1:25048-27785 GCF_000732505.1 Cyprinodon variegatus | reverse complement strand
GACTAGGCAATGTGATGGACCTATTTATTTTTATTAGAAGTTAAAGTAATCCACTTATGCTATGAAACAGCAAGTGTGTGTCAAAATGATGAATTTATCTTTATTTTAAAAGTTTTAAGTCCCCCCTGATCAACATTGTTGTTCGATACTGTAGCGGACATATTGCTTAAATTGCGACCGGTCTGACAAGGGAGTACCAATATGGCGGCTGGTGGCTTCATTTCAACCCCATTCTACCAACGGGCAATTAGCAATGCAGTGAATAAATAGAGATCAGTGGTTTTGGGTGGTTCAGTGTTAGAGTAGATGCTCCATGTGCCGAGGTTATAGTCCCTGATCCGATTGTCTTGGGTTTGTTTCCTGTTCTTGCTTCATTAGCTCCATGTCCTTCCTGCTCTCTCCACCCTCATACCTGTCAGATTCAAGGTCGGCTAAATATGGGGGCCAGAGGGGCCAACGCCCCCTCAGAACTGATCTGCTGGAAGACAGAACTTTCTCATCTCTCTGTCCATTCTGTGCTGTGAGCTCAGCAGAACCCTCAGCTTCCATTCATGTTGCAGTTTATCTGAGGGACTCAGAATAAGTGTTTCATAGATCATTTTATTTAATCTCAGCAGTGATGGTAGAGAAACGCTAAAATCTGCTCTGCAGCTCCCAGTTTAAACTGGTTTCTGTGGTTCAGACTGACTGTGCTCCATCTCAACTCACTGGCTGAACTCCTCCTCCCTTCACAGTTAATCTCATCTAGAATGAGCTTCATCTTCAGGTTAATAAAATTAAGGATCTCAGAACAAAGCTGGAAGAGTCATTCTGGTTAGAGATTTACAGAAAAGCTCCCAGTGAAGCCAGTTCCTTCTAACTGGGAGCCTCATTAATCCCAGTTTGGATCAATAATATACAGAAACTAGTCAGGCAGCAAAGAGAGTATTGTGACTGAGCATCTGGTCCTCTGTCTGTGGTTGACCTCCATGAACATTTTCAGCTTCAATAGGACAGCCCCACCCTGTTGGTAGTGAACTGTTTCAGTGATGAAGAAATGTCTCCACAGATGGAGGAAGATAAGCGAAACCCAGTGTGGAGAAAGAGCCGGAGCTGGACCAGTGACCACCAGTCAGAACAGCTGTGCAGCAGGTGAGACCGAAAATCTCCCATTAGCAGCTTCCTTCAATCATCTCTGTTGAACTCTGACAACAGATCACTGATTACAGGATAGATATTTATATTTACCACATGGAAATATTCTAATAATATCTTGTTTCAGTCAGAAACTAAAACTCCTCACTAAAACTAAGAAATTGGAGAACATCAGCCCAGTTCTAAAGTCCTCCCTCTGGCTCCCATAGCTCAGAGAATAGGCTTTAAAATACCTCTGTTAGTTTATAAATTACGGAATAAATTAGCACAGTGGTTCAGGTTGTAGAAGCAGCCAAGTTACATTACAGACTTGTTATCAGTGGATCAACAGCCAGACCCCTCAGGTCTACTGGATCAGAACCAGAACTAAACATGCAGAAGCAGCTTTTAGTTTTATTGCTCCAGGGGTTTTAGCAAACTCCCCAAAAACTATAAAAGTACTGAAACCCTTAACCTCTTTAAATCACCATTAAATAACTTTTTTTTCCCTTAGAGTTGCCTTAGACTGAGGTATCTAACTTTTTTAATGGATCACCAGGCTTTTGAGTTTCTGCTGGGTTCCCCCCTGTGACCCTGCTGGGTTGTGAGAACACCTATTAATTACAGAAAATATATTATTAATTTAATTTGTTTGACTTTTTTATTTAAGTACATGGGGTGTTAATTACTGTTAAACAGTTTAAAGACACTAATTTAAAGGTGAAGCAATGAAGCAACATTGAAAACAAATCTAATAGGTATAAAACATTAAATGCTTCTGGCGAATCACAAAATTCCCTTTCAAATGAGGTTTGACTGACTTGCACCGTTGATGCAGATTATTATAAACAAAACTAGGATGCTTCTGATTTTAATGATTAGCATTATGCTATACCTGAGCTCAATGCAGCGGCTTGGTGGCTCCAAGCAGTTCCTGCAGCTCTTACCAGTTTACCGCTGATTAGGGTAAAGGTACAGTGTGCAGGAACATGGGGACTCAAGGGCTTTAATATTTTGAGTTTTTGTTTTCTGCAAGTTTAAGTATTTCCTGGTTGGACGATGCAATGACCTCCTAGCTTAGATAGCTTGGTATAAAGTTTTCTGTAAATAATGAAGGTTTCCTTCATAGAAATGAACAAACAGCCCTCACTGAGAATATCAGAAATAGTTTTATTCTTTGTTTGGCTGAAATGTTTCATCTCATTTCTTTGTTTCTTTATTCAGATGTTGATGGTCGATGTCAGCGTGACCTTAAACTGTCTCTGAAGAAGAAGTTTGAATGTGTCTCTGCTAAAGCTGGAGAGAAAACCTTTCTGGATGAGATCTACACAGAGCTCTACATCACAGAGGGAAAGACTACAGAGGTCAATGATGAACATGAGGTCAGAAGGATTGAAGCATCATTCTGGGAACAAAACAGGCCAGGAAAAACAATCAGACCAAAGGACATCTTCAATCCACCTGGAGGAAGGGGTTGGATCAGAACCGTGATGACAATGGGCGTGGCTGGCATCGGGAAAACAGTCTTAACACAGAAGTTAACTCTGGACTGGGCTGAAGGCAGAACCAACCAGAACATCCAGTTCATATTTCCATTCACCTTCAGAGAGCTGAATGTTCTGAA
>NW_015152752.1:22570-24276 GCF_000732505.1 Cyprinodon variegatus | reverse complement strand
GCTTCCTTCATGGCCTCTCTGTGGAATCCCACCAGAGCCTCTTAGGAGGCCTGCTGGGTCAGATGGAGAACAGTCCAGGAACCATCCAGAGAGTCATCAGCAATCTGAAGAAGATTAACAATGGTAGATTCTCTGTTGTCCAAACCATTAACATCTTCCTCTGTCGTCAGGAGATGGAGGGCATCATAGTTTACCGGGAGATCCAGGATTTGCTGAAATCAGAAAAGCTTGTCTCAGCCATCCAGTGCTCAGCTATGGCCTACATGCTGCAGATGTCAGAGGAGGTTGTGGACGAGTTGGACCTGGAGAAGTACAACACATCAGAGAATGGACATTGGAGACTGTTTCCAGCTTTGAGTAACTGCAGAAAGGCTCGGTGAGTCCAGATGTCTTCATGGTATGATGCTGATTCAGCTCTATTGTCCTCCTGGTTGTTCTGTTCTTCTTCATTTGTTCTAGTTGCTTCTGGAAGTTTCTGCTCTTTAACCTCTTCCTTCATCCTTTGGACTATTTAAAGCATTCAAACATCTTAACGTTCACCTCCTTCAGGACAGCTCTGCTGGAGCTTTTATTGTTTAGAGATTTTGATCATTTTCAAAATATTCAACTTTGGATCAGTTTCCATCTTCTTGAAACTTAATATAAAACCTTCAGAATGTAGAAAATCTGTGTTTTCTCTAAAGATCCAATCAGCCAGAGACCCATCAGAACCTTTAAACACCTCTTCACTCGTTGGGCTGTTAGCCCAGAATTCACCTTTTTAGTCTCTTTGAATGTTTTTATAAAATCACTATTTAACTTTGATGGAAACTTGGACCATTCAGATCAATCCCTGCTTTGCTGCTGTTGTTTGGTTGTTTGGATCCAGAATCTCCTTTTCTTCCTGCCACAGATTTCCCTCTGAGTTTGTAAATTAGAACCAAAAGGTGTTGATGTGTGACTGGTTTCAGAAAATGTCATTTCTGTAGGAGTCCTAGTTTCTGTCAGATCCTCCCAAAGCATTGAGAACTCTTCTTCCAGAGTTTGGAACCATTTACCTCATCAACACTTAATCTGCAGCCTTTGTTGAAGCTGGTAGATGTCCTCTATAAAGACATGTTTCACTGCTTTCTGCCGGAATTTGTAATTTCTCAGTCACATACTCACCAACATTGGGTTGTGATAAATATTGCTCCACAGGTTAATTATTTAGTAATTATTTACCATTTCTGGTCTTTTATTTTTAAACTGATGAAGGAACCTTATTTTTATTATTATTATTTATTTTTATATTTTTAACAGTGTCCTGTCTGGCAATGTGACAATAAGAATAATTGTCTTGATGCCAAAAAGAGCCCAACAGATTTTACAAGTGGAGCGGTACGGCTATTGCCCTATTGTTCCGCTTGTTTCATGCATATAAATTGCTTTATTATAATTATGCAGAGAGTTTTACAGATTATATGAATACTGCAATGTAAATAGAACAGAAGACGAAAAACAGAAGAAGAAAAAACAAGAAAAGATGAAAGAAAGAAGAGATAGAAAGGAGATGATAAAACTTTTTCAGTCTGCTTTATCACCTGCAACGAGATGCAAAAAGAACAGCACAACCGAAAGACATGGTACGAGACATACAATAAAGCAACACCTTGAAACTATTGCTGAAGTAGTATTATGTAATCTGACATGTACTCTGTGTTACCTGAAGACTTAACTAAAATCAA
>NW_015152752.1:19399-21946 GCF_000732505.1 Cyprinodon variegatus | reverse complement strand
AGTGCCGTTTGATCTTAGATCTGAAATTATGATATTACTGCATATATCCTGTTCTGTGTCTATCCAGGGCTCATCTAAGGGATTATGTTTTATCCATTTAGAGATGTATTGTAATCTATTTGCTAAGTAGTAGTGTTGGAAGTTAGGTAAATCTAGTCCCCTCTGTCGTTAGTTTTCTGTAGTGTCTTTAAGCTGATACGAGGGGTGTTAGGTTAAAAAATGTAGGTTTGCAAAAGAGGGACTGAGTTCACACAGAAAGGGATTCTCAACAACTTCTGCAGAAGGGAAAAGAGCTGCAACCCAACATTCCAACACGCTCTCCCTCTGACCTTCTCTGCAGAGCACTTTTATTAACAGAACATAACACATGGTTAACAAACAGAGTATAGTTCTGACAGAACAATTGATCAGGTCATAAGACAGGATGCTCCACTGACAGAATCACAAGACAGAGTGGAGCATCTCATTTCTCCAATGTTTCATATGTACATACATTAATTTTATAATCATCATTGAATAAACCTAACAAGAGGGTTTATCCTTCCAAAGAAATTTAGACATGGAAAAATCTAGAGATTTAAACCATTCGGTTGATGGTTTATTTGGGATCATTGGAAATAGGTAGTTAATTCTGGGTAAGACCATCATTTTAATTGAGGCTACCCGACCCATAAGGTAGCTCGGAAGCAATTTCCATCTTTCTAGATCCTCTTCTATGTTTTTTAAAAGAGGGATGTGGTTGAGTTTTGGAGATAAAGTCATACATCATCTGCATAAAGACTAATTTATCCCCTATTTTCATGCCTTTTATACCTTTAACCACATTAGTTTGTCTGATTGTAGCGGCTAGAGGCTCAATGAAAATGGCAAAAAATGAGGGGGAGGGCGGGCATCCCTGTCTGGTGACAAAAGCTGGAAGATGTTTGATTATTTGTCCTGACACAGGCTGTTGGGAAGCTGTATAATATTTGTAACAAATTTATAAAGGAATTGCAAAAGCCAAATTTATGTAGAGTAGCAAATAAAAATTTCCAGTTTACTCTATCAAATGCATTTTCTGCCCTCTAAAGATAATATGTAAGATTTAATATTTTTACTGGAACCTTATTTTAAAATTTTAGTTTTATCTGACATTCAATTAATGATTTAATGACATGAAATGAGAACCAGAGATCAAATAATCAGGCAGCTACACTGCAATGCATTTAGTCTGCAGGATTGCAGATCAAATCAAAAAGAGTGTGGAGGCCAAGTTAATGTAGAAAATATTCAGTTACTGTAAAAATTTATTTGTTTAATTAGTAATTTAATAAGTGAATTTGTTGAGGTTTGGGAAGCATTATTATATTGCATGTAGTTAAATTCATAATGTTTTGTGAATAAGTGTTTTATTTTAAGTTTGTATGCCTTATATCTTCATTGGCTACTTTGCAATTTATGCAAATGAAGTGTGCAGCCTGGTGTTAATGGAAGGAAAGAGAGAGGAAAAAAGGCGACGGCGCTGCAAGTAAGAATCGACAGAGCCAAACGGTTTTTCAACCTTAGTTTGTTTTGTGGAGGTTATTTAAGATTTGACTGCTCATGTAAAGGATAACACAAGAAACTGTGGAATAAATCTTTTTGTTTTACATCTTTACATCGGAGCGCTGTGGAAGTTTTTGTTTTTCCTCCTCAAACACACAAGTGAAATCAGCAAAATTAACCTTGTGGCAGCACAAAGAGTGAACCACTGACAGTCACCATCTAAAGGATTAATTGGCTGTTGCCATGAAGAAAAGTGGCCACATCTGCTGAATTTGAAGTTAAACTTGTAATTTCATTAACAAATTGTTTAATGTAATAACAGCAGAGATGTACACATGGTTGTACAAAAAACTCCACATAATCCCCAGCATTTTACTTTTTTGCTGCCAAACCTCATTTTAGTGACATAATAAACCTTAAACAAAAAGTAGCCAGAACTGCCAGACTCTGAACATCAGCAATTCTCCATCCCTGTGAATAAACAATATCTCAGCAAACATTAAATGGGACCGACAAGCTAACACGGTAATAAGCCGCAGCAATTAATTGAAACAACATTAAATGTTGGTTCTACCTGTTCCAGACACTTGTTCTGTATTTTTCTCTGATTTTCACATTAGATAAATGAAAATTAATTTCAGATGATTATAGAAGCAAACACTGACAGTGAATGCTGCAGGATAAATAAAATCCACCAGTATAACAAACATCAGATCTGTTCTCAGCACTTTGATCTTTTATGAATTAGTGCGGCCTGCAGTTCTACTTCTCTGATTGGCTGCCTCGATTTAAATTAGTTGGATAAGAATCATTTGAGAAGCCATGCTTAGTGTGAGAATACGGAGTGCCAGAAAGTGCTAAAAACTGCTTTTCTCAGGACATTGAACACCACCTGATCTAAAAAGTTGCATTCAATGACCGAAAAGAGCATAGATTTTTTCTTTTTTAATTTAGTGACACCTCTTAAAACAGTGCATTAAAACTGCTGGAGTTGATGGCGTGCCTTTGAGGTTAAAAAGTTGA
>NW_015152752.1:15051-16149 GCF_000732505.1 Cyprinodon variegatus | reverse complement strand
GAGAGTTTTGTTCCCGTAGTTTCTAGCGACTCCTCTGGGCTTTATCTCCATCTCAGTATGGTATCAGCTGTGTACCGGTGTTATACTATATTCAGTGACCCTGGCCAAAGAGAGAATGTGTTCAGTGATGCTGTGTGACTGGGCCAGCACAGTGTCATTGAGGAAAATAACCAATGGTCCTTGGACTAGTGTTTATCACGTGCTGGGGTCACATATTCTGCTGGAATGTTTTAATGGAAAGTTTTAATCTGCATCCTGTTCAATTCAGCTAAAAGCTTTTATTATTTATTCAGGTTGATTGACTGCAGTTTCTCAGAGGACAGCTGGAAATCTCTGTTCTCAGCTCTGAAGTCTAATCCATCCCATCTGACAGAACTGGACCTGCTAAGAACCAGGGTGGACTCTGGAATAAAGGCGCTCAGTGGGTTTCTCAAGGATCCCCTCTGCAAACTACAGACATTGATGTAAGATGTAGTATATTTGTTTATTCTAATAACATTACAGTGCAAATCTCAGTGTGAAGGTAAATCAGTGAGCTAGTCAAGGATCATTAGGCTTTAGTTAGAGCAGTGTGCTTGTGCTCTAACAAGGTAGAAAGTTCCTGGTTCAATCCCCACAGCCTCCACTCTGGGTTCCTGAGCAAAACTCTTAACCTCACACTGGTGTCCAGCCGCCACACAATGGCAGCCCACTGCTCTCCAGGGAGATTGATCAAATACAGAGAGTGAATTTCCCCATTGTGGGACTTTAAAGGGATTTATTTTGTTCATTCAGCATCAGAAGATGCTGAACGAACACATGTGGAACAACTGGGAGGAAAGTATAAAATGGAGAATTATCAGCCAAACTGTTCAATCAGATGATTTTTTTAATGCAGATGAATCATCAAATGCAGACAAATTTATTAAGTCACTCCTGCGATACTGTGATAATGATTTGGGTAAAATGCTGACTCAGCATCTGGTCTTCAACAAGGTTAATATTTCAGATACAGTCACTGTCACAGGTTGAATAGATGTAATATAAACCTACACAGAAAGCATGATAGAATGATCATTTGCATGATAAAACTATCGAAATAGCTGAAAAGGTTTAGTT
>NW_015152752.1:10700-12679 GCF_000732505.1 Cyprinodon variegatus | reverse complement strand
CTCTTCAATTCTCTGCTGCGAGGTTTACCTAGTTGCCTAGCTTGCGTCATCGGGCTGTTCATTCAGAATGGAGCAGCCACAACAGTAATCTGTGGCGTCTCCTTGACCTTCTCAGCAATGGGGCCGATGGTCATCAGCTTATGCCTTATATATCTGACCTGAGCATGCATTCATCTATCCCTGCTCAACGTTCTCTCAGCCTTAAGGCTAAGCTAATTACAAATACTGGTGGTGGTTTCAAAACTCATTCACATCCTTCATCAGATCTAATGTTTGATTAATTCAGTTGTGTTTATAACCCATTCTCATCACTCATCTAACTCCTATAATTCATCAGGCCAGATGGTTTTATACCAGGCCTCTATCATTCATCCTATCATTCATTCCCTACTTCATCCCATCACCATTCACCTCACCTCACCATCCCGTCACGACTTTTGGTAGGCCTTTTCGGCAACTGGCCTTCTTTTGGTAGACCTTTGCAGCAACTGGCCCTCTTTTGGTAGGCCTTTGCAGCAACTGGCCCTCTTTTGGTAGGCCTTTGTGGCAACTGGCCTTCTTTTGGTAGGCCTTTTCGGCAACTGGCCTTCTTTTGGTAGGCCTTTTCGGCAACTGGCCTTCTTTTGGTAGGCCTTCGCAGCAACTGGCCCTCTTCTGGTGAGCCTTCGTGGCAACTGGCCCTGGCCCTCTTTTGGTAGGTCTTTGCGGCAACTGGCCCTCTTTTGGTAGGCCTTTGCGGCAACTGGCCTTCTTTTGGTAGGCCTTCGCAGCAACTGGCCCTCTTTTGGTGGGCCTTCAGGGCAACTGGCCCTGGCCCTCTTTTGGTAGGCCTTTGCGGCAACTGGCCCTCTTTTGGTAGGCCTTCGCGGGAACTGGCCCTGGCCCTCTTTTGGTAGGCCTTTGTGGCAACTGGCTGTCTTTTGATAAGCCTTCGCGGCACAGCCCTATTCTTTACTCTTTACTCCAGTTCATGCATATCCATCAAAATTAAGCTCTATGTTTCCTGTCGAGGTCTGAGCGCCAAAGACAAGTAATTGTATCAATGCATTTCTTCTAATTGTATTTTTGTTCATGTGAGTTTTTCCGATTGAAAGTGAGCCTAGGTGGAGGTTAAACTGAATTGCTCTCCTACATCCACCTGCGACACAGCCAATCAGCTTTGAACCACACCTCCTCCAAAGCCAATCAGCATCCAAAGTTTATCTTTAAATGCCTCTGATCTGCACTGGTCTTCTCCTGTGTGCAGGCGGTGGATGTGCTGTCTGACTTAATTCAGATATCCCCGTTTCAACCCACCTCCAGTCCCTCCTCCAACATTGTAGCTAAAGCTTCATCAGGGTTCCAATACTCCCGGACTCTTACTGTATTCCACGTCTCATTTCAACCATTGAAGTCTGGCAGAAGACCACCATGTTGAGCCTGGTTCTGCCAGAGGTTTCTTCCCAACTGGGAGTTTTTCCTCTCCACTGTCTCTCCATGCTTGCGCATCATGGACAGGTTCTCTCAACCTGTGTTATCCAATCTGGACTTCCATCTTCCAGGTCCCTGAGTGAAGCTCTACAATCAGCTCACGCAGTCCACTGGATCTCTCCATAAAGCTCAGCAGACTGTCTCTCCAACCAGCAGTCTACAGACTGACCAACTTTATCTATCTCCACTCCACCACCAGTTTCAGACCTGGGGGTAAACTGCCCTGTTCTTTACTCCTGTTCATCATATCTATCAAAATCAAGCTCTATGTTTCCTGCCGAGGTCTGAGCGCCAAAGACAAGTAATTGTATCAATAAATTTATTCTAATTGTGTTTTGTCTTTGTGTGAGTTTTTCAGATTAAAACTATATTCAGTGACCCTGGCCAAAGAGAGAATGATTTCAGTTATTGTGAATGATTGGGTCAGCACACTGTCATAAATAAAATCGGCTGCTTGATCAGTAGAGCAGGTTACGACACTCAGGAGGAGGACAGACATGTTTAGAAAA
>NW_015152752.1:7372-9116 GCF_000732505.1 Cyprinodon variegatus | reverse complement strand
GTGCTGCTCTGGTCTCAGCTCTGAAGTCAAACCCCTCACATCTGGAACTCCTGGACCTGAGTAGAAACAACCTGAAGGAGTCAGATGTTCAGCAGCTGCAGGATCTTGTAGAGAGTCCAGACTACAAACTCAAGACTCTGTAAGTAGATGGTTGGAGTGAGTCCAGCTGCTCCACAGCTGCTCTGAACAGGACTGAAGTCCCTGCTGCTCTTTATCCTGGATGTGCTGCATCACTGACTGACAGCTGATGGAGAGAGAGAGGCTGGAAACACTCATTGATCTCCTCTCTTCATCCTTCTTCTCTCTGCAGGGATTGGTGGGGAGGATCTTAGTAGAGGAGAGAAGCTGATCTGTGTCCTGATGATCCACAGAGGTTGAAGCTGCAGCAGTTTGAGTTTAAAGAGACTCTGACTAGATCCTGTTGATGAAATCTGAGTTTGTAAATTTTTTTAGCGAGCAGTTTAGTGGTGAGTCTGTTCAGGATTATTGTGTTAAAGGCAGAACTGAAATAATCCACAAAGTGCATCCAGACGTAGCTCTTCTGCTGCTACAGGGATTCAGTGCAGAGTGGAGAGCTATGGCGATGGCATCCTTTGTGGATCCGTTCACATCCAAGGAAGAAGGAATATAATATCACAATTTCCAGAACAAACTCTTTACCAACATAAATCATGTAGGAGGAGCATCAAATTCACTGGACCAATTGAGAGAATCCAAATCACCTTCATATCATCATGGTAAATCAATGGTACTAATTGCAAGTATTTTTTATATCTTAGAGTAGAGCCCTAGCGCACTCTATTGAACACCTGCCACTGCTAATATCTATTTTGAAATTTAAATAAAGTTCTTTTGTTTGAGAACAAGGATTTGATTATTTTTTATTAAGGTGTATTGCCATCAACTATTCTCTAAACCCATCAATTTCTAATAAATATTATGATTATGAAGCATGAGGGCTTGTGCAGTGCATTTTGTTTATAAAGGTTCTTCTTTGTGTTGGTTACCCTTTGCTAACTTTGTGCTCCATGTTGATACCCCCAAAAATAATATTCTGGCTACGCGCCTGACACCCGGATAAAGTGATTTTTGCCTGCTATAAAACATAACAGTTGCTAAGATGTTAAAATATTTTTATAAAGAGCAATCAACTTTAATAAGTCAGTAGAACATTCTGACAATAGATCCCATTAGCTGAGAAGCTATCAGTGGGTGTGACTAGTGCTGCAGCGGCTGATATTGGGTTTAACTGGGACTGTTTAGAGTTCAAAATAATTAGTTTCTATATTAAAAGCAAGGTACAGATGGTGAGATTCTCTTTTATGGGACTTTAGTATAAATGGAGAAGCACAACCTAAGGAAGAAAAAGACATTTCTAACAACTTCAACAACTTAAACATGAAGTTCTCTGGTCTACAGTGTAATATTAATGTACTGATAAGAGTTGGCCACCAGGAGGTGACATTGTTCTATTCAAGTGTGTGTGGCAGAGACATTGATTAAAGTAGAGTTTGAAAACAGCCCCCAGCTCTAAACATGCTTAGAGGAAGATAAAAATGAAAGATATTCATCCAGCTGAAGCTGTCAGGCAATGTTTATGAGAACTGGTCAGCATTTAGTCAGAGCTTTGAGCTCTATCTGTTTGAAATAGGGCCAGACGATGGTGCCAACTGCAGATAGAAAGTATTACTAACAGTAGCAGGCCTGGATGTTAGCAGTTCTGAAGTAGGAATTCTAGTATAAG
>NW_015152752.1:3376-5083 GCF_000732505.1 Cyprinodon variegatus | reverse complement strand
CCAGGGAAACAAAAAGGGTAACTGATAATGATAAGAACTAAAAATTAAAATTTTCAGCAAATAGATATTTTACCATAAAAGTATCATAATGGGAAAAAAACAGTAAATATTTTTGCCAACTAAGGTGTGAATCCAGGGCTCTATTTATTGGCAACATATTTTAGCTATCATAATCCTTTCCATAATTTTTCCATCTATTATAATCATTTAACATTGTCCACCGACTTAATGCAGTTGTGGAGTTTTTGATATATATTGTTTATTATTTTTAATTTTAGTTTCTTTTTTTACTTTCTTTACATTTATTCACAATTTCAGATTTTTTTATATTCATAAATTTTCCTTTTTTTTAAATATCGATTACACAAAGATAATATCCTTTTATAATCGAAAGGGTGGACTGTTGTCGGAAAATTTTTATCTCTCTTCTATCATATATTAATCTATCCTATTTACTCACTATAAAAGTTTTCACTCAGTCTGTTTCACCTTGAAGGCCACACCATTCTCTGCAGGATGGTGTTTGTAGACCAGACATAGCTTCTTCCCATAACAAACTAGATTCTTTCTCCAGGTTTATTCATAACATGTTACTGTTTAACCAAAGTGTCTGTAATTTATTTTGACTCTGACTGCTTTCCATTGTTGTAAGTAATAAGGAATGAACACTTTCCAGATCAGAACAGAGCAAAATGCTGTGCCATGATGACTGTTCTCTCAAAGATATTAATAAATGTGCCGACTGAGTGAAATCCGTCGATCTCCATTTATTTAACTAGGATGAATAGTTGCATACTTTTTTTCCCATGCCAATCCACATAGATCCTCTGGACCAGAATGTCTTCCTGGACTCAATAACAAGGTCCCACCATTGAAGGCCAGTTAGAAGCAGCTGACCCTGTACCTGCCAATAGTAGCCGGCACTTTCAGGCACAGACAGAGAGCCATGCTGCATTTGAAGGGATCTGCAGTCCACAGAACTCTGAACATTAGGGCTCTTTCTCTCAACCAGTCCAGATACTGGCTGTGCAGATGGATGAGAAATGAAAGCATCAGGTGATGAACCAAACCAGGGAGCGTCTGGGTGGATGAGGAGGCCACAAGGCCTATAGTTCCCATATAGTCCTCTGTAGCTGCCTCCAGCTCCATGTCTGCCCCTCTTCTCATGGCTGCAGTTTGTCTCCCTCTAAGAATCCTCATGGTGAGACTCTCTGCAGAGGTTTCTCCTCTCACTAAACATACTTCTCTAAAATGAGAGGATGTTATTGTTGGTCTGTAGAGCTGATGCTGGTCCTGGTCAGCTGCCTGTTCTCCTGTTGCTGCCTCCATCTTGTGTCCATTGTGACAGTGAAGCTTCTGAGGTGGAAGTGTTCCTCCTCAGTAGACACATGCTCACACTGTGTTGGATCCAGCCTGAGCTCACTAAGAGGTAGCCATGGGGAAGGAGGATGATCTGGATCAATCTCTGCAGACTCTGTGGGTAATATGGGCTGCTGGTTAGAGAGCTCACTGCCTTCTTATCCTAAAGCTGTTTCAACCAGGATCTTCTGCTCTCTGATGAACAGACTTGCTGCTAGAGGTCTGTCTACAACATCAAAGTCTTTCAGCACAGAAAAAAGGGACTTTTTGCTGCAATAAACTCTATTAACATTAAATTCATCATTTTTAGTTTGCATTCTTAAGATTTAGAGAGAATTATAGTATAAT
>NW_015152752.1:0-1221 GCF_000732505.1 Cyprinodon variegatus | reverse complement strand
GCTTCAGTTCTTTGTGTTCGTACCTGAACTGAAGTCTGTTTTGTTGACCTCTGTTTTTGGGCCCAGTTCATCATTTTTTCAACACTTTTTTGAAATAAATTCAGACCTTTTTTTGAACATTTTCAGTGGTTTTCTGGCTGGTTTGTGCAAATCCCTCACAATAAAAAACATGATCACATCTACATCATTATATTGCAGCTAAACGGTCAAACCCCACACATTAAAATAATGCAGTTCAGTTTTCAATATCTTCAAATTTAAAAACATTTTGTTAGGTTTCTGTTTTCTATCATGTTTTTATTTTGAGTATCCAGTTTTGCTTTTCTCCTTGTTTCTTAGTTTTTATGGTTTAATTCTTAGTTTTCTGTGTTCTTTGGTTTTTTTTTCAGTTACTGTCCTAGTCTTGGTTCTGTTATATTTTCTTTTTACAGTTTAGTTTTGCTTTGCTCCTTGTTTTCTAGTTTTAGTGGTTTAATTATTAATTTGTTCTGTTTTCTAGTAATTTCCAGTCTTCCAGGTTTTTCATTTGTTGCCCTCTGCTGCCCTCTTGTGTTCTCCTTTCTCCATAGCTCCTGTTTTTGCTCTGTTCTCACCTGTTCCCAATCTTCTCATTCGCTCTCTCTCTTCAGTTCCTCTTTGCTGGGTCCTCGTCTTTCATGCTCTAACTTTGTCTCTCTGAACCTTCCTCTTTATGTTCTGGTCAGTTTTTACTTATTTTTGGTTTTTTAAATTTTGTTATTTTTGGGCTCCTGGTTTCTTGTTTGTTTGTTTTTGGACTTTGGTTTCATTTTTTTTGGATGTTGGATTCTTGGTTGCCTGTTTGTTTGGACGTTGTTTTTCAGATACTCATCATTAAATCTACTTACAATTCTTCCTGCCTCTGCTTTGGGTCAACAATCCACAAACAAATCCTGACACGTTTGAATGTATTATTCAATTTCTTAACTAATAACAAACACCTTATATATGAATTGAAGCACTAGTTTTATTTCAAATTCCAATAGCAGAGAGCCTCCTTCTGGGACACGCTGCTGGAAAGCTCCCCTCTCTAACCCTGGATCCTCCAGGAAACTGCAGGGTTGGGCCTCCATCTCCACAGGGCTGCTGACGGAGACGCCCTGCAGCCTCTCTGCAAAGCCCCAGCAGCCTGGATCCACACCTCCACAGAGGCTGCCTCCCCCACTGCTCTGCCCGAGCAGAGAGCCTCCTTCTGGGACACGC
>NW_015152751.1:33584-35091 GCF_000732505.1 Cyprinodon variegatus | reverse complement strand
TTGTCTTTTCAATGTATTAGAAAGATGCACGCTTCAGAGATGCCATTGTTATTCCTGTGTGGAAACCTGGACATTTCCTGTTGTCTGTAAGTAATAATGCTAATGGGGGAAAGTAGCTTCCATGAGAACAGTTTCTAGACTGCAAAGTATCTATTGTATTATGGATGTGTTAAAAAGTTTAGTTTAAATGTCATTAACTCCTATTGTAAATTTAGGTTTTGAAGCCAACTCAGAGAGACATTGTCTTTCTGGACTCACAATGTGCAAATGCACAATCTGGGTTGGAGATCCGGAAATGAGAGAACTGTTGAGGTCACAAACTAAACCTTACAATTTGGAACAAGTTTCAAGTTCCTTTTCACCAGATCACGTTCTGATCTTTTTGTGTGTAATAATGCCAGATCATGTTCTGATCTGCGCAAAAGCCTTTTTATTGTGCAATTTGAATGGAAATATTTGATATCAATTCTGTTTTAGAATTTTTGATTTGTCATCTAACAGTTAAAATTTTTTAAAGCTGAAAATGGGTTCACAAACTGGCACCATAAAAAGTCTACTTAAATAATAATGGCTGCATAGAAATGTTAATGCTGTAGTGTTTTTAATTATAGAAAACTTTCTCAGTCAATAAATCCTGGTCCATGGAAAGAGACTACTGGGTTGGAAATTGAGGTAATAGTGCAGTATATTATTTATATTTAACCATATTCTGAAACCAGCTGAACTAAACTCTCTCCCTGACATGCTAGGGTTTTCCAAGACAACCCTACGGGATTGACTGTGGCATCTTCATGCTGATGGTAGGAACACAAATTCCTTGTGCTTGTATTCTACTCTGTAAAGAAAGTACATTCTGTGAAATATTAACATTTAATTGTCAATGTTTGTGTTCACAGTATGCCCTTTATACAGTGCTAGATGCCTCCTTTGATTTCACTATTGTAAGATTACCTATTCATTCAGTAAAAGCATGAAATTCTTTAATGTCACTCTGATATGCAGTATAAAAATATATGTACATATATAATTTTTTTTAAGATGGACATGCCAGCTTTGCGAAGATGGTGGTGTGTTATGCTGATGGAGAATTTTGACCTTTGATGGTAATATCACAATAGCTTTGACAATTGATTGCCTTAAAATGCTTGTACCACATTTATACCTATAATACATTGATATTTTCTTCAACAATTTTATTTAAGCCATCATAAAATGTTTGCACACTGGACGGAGATGTCAACAGCCCTCCTGCGTGGTGAGGTGCAACCAGTGTTCAGACTGAAGAAGCGAAAGTTTGAGAATATCTCTGAGGTTAGCTTATTTTTTATTAAACACATTTTTGCTTAAATTGTGCTTTTCCCCCCCCCCTTATGACTACATTTATATCAGTGTTAAGATTACCCTTTTTTGTAAAAAATAAAAGGACAAAGATGTCTCCGTTGAAAACTCTTCGAAGACAACAGTTGAAGTGGTAGGTTTGATTACTATTTCTCTGCCGAGCATCTAT
>NW_015152751.1:30203-31363 GCF_000732505.1 Cyprinodon variegatus | reverse complement strand
CGGTACGGATCGGGTAGCGACAGGGGGAACTCAGAGGGCTGGTGAACCGGAACTGGAAGTGAGAAGGGAAGTTCACAGAGGTTAGTTCAATGTCCGTGGGAACTTTGAACGCTGTCTTGCAAAAGCAGAGATAAACGGGACTCGCGGTTGCGGGAAAAGGTTTCTCCCCTGAATCCAGTCAGTGTGGGTCTTTCCGGAGATTGAGGAGCTCTTTGGAGGGCAGATTTTTGGTTTGGTTGGTTCCTGAGGAGCAATGGAGCGGACTGCCACTTAGATTTCCTGAAGAATTTGAACGGGACGTGTAGAGATGAATCCCCTGCTAAGTGTGAGGCGCAAACGATCCTTCCAGTATGCAGGACTACTTTCTGCCGAAAGGCAAAAGACAAAAACCACGTTAGAGAAACAAAAACTCAGTTAGACTCAGCTAAACTCAGCTTGGCTAGAGAACCCAAAACTAGCAAACACTCTGGCGTTAAGGTAGATGCAGTCCACTGCTTAAGAAGTCCTCACTAATGAGCTAACCAGCCGCAGGTGTGTGGGAGGACCAACGAGAACAGGGCGCCACCTGGTGGTGGAGGGGGGAAAAAACACAACCCACACAGACTGGATTCCTAACACTTTGTTATATACCGGTACATTAAAATGTTTTTGCTCTGTCATCTCCAACCCAGCCGAAATTACTAAAATTGTTCTTTTAATAATTTATTATTTCTCTAACCCAATAATATTTGATATTTTGATTAATTTACAGTGGACTTCTTTTTAATAGTAAATTTTCCTTTGATCCATAGTTTCTCTAAACTGTCTCCCTTCAGTTTTATAACCAATAAAATCCATAAACACCTGCTGTCCAGTTTCAGGCAGGTTGCTACTTTCACCTAAACCTGCTGCATGTTTACCAGTTATTTGAAGTGAACTATTCAAACCTGTTTGACCAATTCTGCATCATGAAATTATTGATTCTATTCTCCTCTTTCTTCCTGCTTTCCTTTTATCTCCACATTTTTCTGAATTTTACATCAGTTTCCCTCTTTATCACTTATGTCCCAGTTTTCCTGACATATTTCTAACATTATTATTATTATTATTATTTTACATTCAACCTTAAAGGATTTTCTAGATCAACATTTTTAGATTTTAGTTCCTGTTTAGCTCAAAGA